>NW_020955184.1:2542666-2762831 GCF_900497805.2 Vombatus ursinus
TATCTATCTATCTATCTATCTATCTATCTATCTATCTATCTATCTATATCTCTACATACATACATACATACATATAATTTTCCCCTCCAACTACCCTAATACTGACAAAGGTCTCATGAATTACAAATATCATCTTTCTATTCAGGAGTGTAAACAGTTCAACCTTAATAAGTCTCTTATGATTTTCCCTTTCCTATTTATCTCTTCATGTTCCACTTGAGTCTTGTATTTGAAAATCTAATTTTCTATTCAGCTCTGATCTTTTCATCAAGAATGTTTGAAAGTCCTCTATTTCACTGAATGACCATTTTTCCCCTGAAGGAGTATACTCAGTTTTGCTGGGTAGGTAATTCTTGGTTGCAATCCTATCTCCTTTGCCCTCCAGAATATTATATTCCATGCCCTGCAGTCTCTTAATGTAGAAGCTGCTAAATCTTGTGTTATCCTGATTGTGTTTCCACAACACTTGAATTGTTTCTTTCTGGCTGCTTGTAATATTTTCTCTTTGACCTGGGAACTCTGGAATTTGGCTACAATATTCCTAGGAGTTTTCCTTTGGGGATCTCTTTCAGGAAGAGATCAATGGATTCTTTCAATTTCTATTTTGCCCTCTGGTTCTAAAATATCAGGACAGTTTTCCTGGATAATTTCTCAAAAGATGATATCTAGGCTCTTTTTTTGATCATGGCTTTCAGATAGTCCAATAATTTTTAAATTCTCTCTCCTGGATCTATTTTCCAGGTCAGTTGTTTTTCCAATGAGATATTTAACATTGTTTTCTAATTTTTCATTCTTTTGGATTTGTTTTACAATGTCTTGATATCTCATAAAGTCACTAGCTTCCAATTGTTCTATTCTAATTTTTAAAGAAGTATTTTCTTCAGTAATCTTTTGGACTTCCTTTTCCATTTGTCTAATTTTGCTTTTTATGGCATTCTTCTCCTCATTGGCTTTTTGGACCTCTTTTGCCATTTGGGTTAGGCTATTTTTTAAGGTATTATTTTTTCAGTAATTTTTGGGGTCTCCTTTAGCAAGCTGTTGACCTGTTTTTCATGATTTTTTTGCATCACTCTAGTTGTTCTCTACTTCTCTTACTTGCTTCTCAAAATCCTTTTTGAGTTCTTCCAAGGCCTGGGACTGATTCGTATTTTTCTTGGAGGCTTTGGATGTAGGAGCTTTGACTTTGTTGTCTTCTTCTGGTTGCATGTTTTGATCTTCTTTGTCACCAGAGTAAGATAATATAGTCTGACTCTTTTCACACTGCTTACTCATTATCCCTGCCAATTACTTGAGTTTTAAACTCTTTGTTAAGGTAGGGTAAGAGTCTGCTTCCAATGTGGAGAATATACTGTCCCAAGCTTTGGGGGTTTGTATAGCTGTTTTCAGAGATACTTCTAGGGAACTGAACATTTTCAGTTCTTCCAAGGTGGTATGATAAGGGGCGAGGTATTTCCTCTCCACTGCCACAACAAGCTCCACCATGCCAGTGCTCCTCCTCACCTCAGGACCACCCCTCAGAACTGTGACCCAGATCCAAGCATGGGCAAAGCAAGAGATTCCTGCCTCAGCACTGGAAAAGAGATCTTTGCAATCCCCCTCTGATCAGCCACTTTGTTCCCCCTCAGTCCATGGGCTGGAAGCTCAGGAAACAGCCGCGGCCCCAGGCCATGCTCAAGACTTGTGGCTGAGACCTAGCTCCTCTCTCACCACAGTCACAGACTTTTCCCACTGATCTTTCAAGTTGTCTTTGGCGTTTGTGGGTTGAGAAGTCTGGAAACTGCCACAGCTGCCCGTGATTCAATCCTCTTAGGCCTGCTCCAGGTTTGCTGCAGCCTGAGCGCCCCCGCCAAATTGTGCTCCTCTCCCTGCCCGGCACAATATACCTTTCTAATCAATCATCCAGGTTATCTTGGGCTGGAAATTTGTTTCACTCTGTCTTTTTGTGGGTTCTGCTGCTTTAGAATTTGTTTAGAGCCATTTTTTATAGGTATTTGGAGGAGTTTGAGGGGAGAGCTCAAGCAAGTCACTGCTTTCCCTCTGCCATCTTGGCTCCGCCTCGTACTTTCTAAACTAGCTAAAGAATCTAGCTTTCAGTCACTAGAAATCTGGGCTGAATAAAGACCAGTATTTTTTTTAATCTTATGTTCAGTTCCAACTTTTCTCTCTCTAGCCCCTCCCCAAACACCAAGAAGGCAAACAATAAAATACTCACTATATATGTGAAGACATGTAAAACATTTTCACATTACTCATCTCTCAAAAACAAAGTAAGAAAAATAAAATGCGGAAATTGCTTCTATTTGTACTCAGGGATTCATCAGTTCTTTCTCTGGATTTGGATAACATTTTTCATCATGAATCCTTTAGAACTGTTGCAGATAATTATATTGATCAAAATAACTAAGTCTTTCATAGTTGATATCATCACAATATTTCCATCACTCTGTGCAATGTTCTCCTAGTTCTGCTCATTTCACTTTGCATCAGTTCATATAAGTTGCAGACTAGTATTTCACATTTTAGCTCTCTAGAAATTAAACAGTACTATTCAGTATTTTGTTTAATATTACTTTTGTAGTTATGTGAGCATGATCTATTGAATCAATGCACCAAAAGAATAAGGAAATTTATATTCCTATATTCATATTCCTATAACAAAACTATTATTAATTAAATATAAATTTGTATTTTGACAATATTTTTATTTAAATTGTTTCTTGTTGCTGACTTCTACTGACATTTAAAAATAAAAATCTTTGGATAACTTTTGTTATTACATCACTTAAAATTACCACTGTATTAGTATTCATCTTCCTGTTCTTCATTCCATATATTCAGTTGCTTTGCAGGCATGTCTGACTCTTTGTGGCCCGTTTGGGTTTTTCTTGGCAAAGATACTAAAGTGGTCTGCCATTTTCTTCTCCAGCTCATTTTACACATGAAGAAACTGAGGCAAACAGGGTTGAGTGACTTGTCCAGGTCACAGCTAGCAAATGTCTGAGACTAGATATGAACTCAAGAAGATGAGACTTCCTGTCTCCAGGCCAAGTATTCTATACCCTGTTCCACCTAGCTGCCCCATTACTCTATCTTACATCAGTTAATATGTCTTCCCTTGCTTCTCTGTAATTGTTACACTCATTATTTCTAACAACACAATAACATCCCAATACAAGGAGCTAGGCTGATAGAGAGCCAGACCTGGAGTCAGGAAGACCTGAGTTCAAATCTTGCTTCAGACATTTACTAGCTATGTGATCCTGGGCAAGTCATTTATAGCTGTCTGCCTCAATTTCTTTATCTGTGAAATAAGCTGGAGAGGAAATGGCAAATGAGGGGCAGCTAGGCATTGGTCCTGAAGTCAGAAGGATGTGAGTTCAAATCCAGTCTCAGACCAGCCACTTGACACTTACTAGCTGTGTGACCCTGGGCAAGTCACTTAACCCCAATTGCCTCACCCCCCACCCCAAAAAAAAGAAAAGAAAGAAAGAAAAAGAAATGGCAAATGACTTCAGTGTCTTTGCCAAGAAAACCCCAAATGGGGCCACAAAGAGTCAGGCAGGACTAAAATGATTGAATGACAAAAGGCTCATGTATTTCAGCTTGTTTAGTCATTCCTTAATAAATGTGAATTCACTTTATTTACACTTCTTTGCTACTACAAAATTGCTGCTATAAATATTTTGGTGTATATGAGGTGTTTCTTTTTATCATTGACCAACTCAGGGCATAGGCTTAGCAATGGAATCTTTGGGTTAGAAGGTACAGATATTTTCATCACTTTCTTTGTGAATTCCAATTCATATTTCAAAATAGAATAATCCATAACTCCACCAATGTCACACTCCTGTCCTGTCCTTCCAATACTGATTATTTCCATGTTTTGTCATTATTGCCAATTTCTTGAGTATGAGATGAAATGTCAGCATTGTCTTGATTTGTATTTATTATTAGTGATTTAAAACAATTTTAATATTTTTGATAGCTTGTAATTCTTTGGGAGAAACTTTTCACATCTTTTGACCACTTATTTATTGGAGAATGACTTTTGTTCTCATATATTTACTAGTTCCTCATATATCTTAGATGTCAGACTTTTATTAGAGGTATTTGAAACAAAGATTCTTTTCCCGAGTTAACCACTTCTTTTCTTATACTGGTTGCATTAATTTTGTTTGTGCAAAGATGTTCAGTTTCATGAGATCAAAATTATTCATTTTATCTTTTGTAAGTGCTTCTATTTCCTTTCTTGGCAGAGAATTTTCCCCTCAGCCATGGTTGAGAAAATGCCTAATCTTGTTCATATCTAATTTCTTTCTATGAGGGAGAGCATTCTAGGAAGATGGCAAAGTAGGTCAGAAAATTTCAAGCTCTCCAAATTTCCTCCACCAAAAAAAAGACAGAACATCACCTCAGAGAGAACATAAAGCAGGAGATATAAACAGCAGTTGAGGCAAAGCAGCTGTCCTCCTAAGACAACTTGGGAAGACCCCAGGAAAGACTGGGCCTCCAGGGATGGAGGTTCAACCTGAGTGATGAGCAAATGCCTCCAGGCTGATACTGTGGAATCAACAAACAGTAAGTCCTGGGGGCAGCTGAGGTTAGGATGCAGCACGAATTTTGACCCCAGGAACAGAATAGAGAGAGGTGTCAAACTGTTAAGTAGAAGATTGAAGGACCTTGACTATTGAAAAATGCCAAGCACAGCTGTACTGACCTGATACCAACCTGGGCTGAGGCTGTGGGAGAAAAGGAGCTAGTATGCATGTGTGAGAATGATAACAGAGAGTCAGTGACCCTGCTGGCTGTGGGCACTTGCAGGAGAACAGAGTGTCTGGTTTCAGTTCCAGAGCAGAGAGGACAACTGTATTTCAGCCACTAGAGAGACCACAGGGAGCAAGAGTATTTGTGAAACAGCACATCTACAGGCCCTAGTTGTGGCCTAGGGGTGAAGAGAAGTAGCCAAGGTACTCTGGGACAGAACCCAGAAAATAACAGTAAGAAGAACCTGGGGTTTGGGACATCTTTCCCCATATCTTGGGACTAGAACTTAATTATATTAATAGCTACTAAAAATAAAGTAAAAATGAAAATAAATAAGCAAAGGAAAAAGAACCCAACCATAGACAGCTACTATGGGCATAGAAGAGATCTAGGATCACATTCAGAGAAAGATAGTGGAGCTAAAAAAAGGTATTCCTTTTTCAAAGAGAAATATCCAGTGGTCCCAAGCCCAAAAAGAGTTTTTAGAAAAACTTAAAAAGGACTTTAAAAATCAAATAAGAGAAATCAAGGAAAAATTAGGAAAAAAAATAAGAGCGAACCAAGAAAATCAAGAAAACTATGAAAAGAAAGTTGACCAACTGGAAATAGAGAATCAAAAACTTAAGGAAGAAAATAATTCCTTGAAAACTAGAATTGGGCAAGGGAGAGATAATGATGTCATAAGACACCAAGAAATAACCAAACAAAATCCATAGAATGAAAAAAAAATAGAAGAGAATGTGAAACATCTCATCAGAAAAACAACTAATCTGGAGAACAGATCAAAGAGAGACAATATAAGAATAGTCAAACTACCTGAAAATTACAATAAAAAAATTTTGATATGATGTTACAATAGAGTATTGTCCTGACATTCTAGAATAAGAAGGCAAAGCAAAAATAGAAAAAAAAAATGCACTGATCACCACCTGAAAGAGATCCCAGAAGGAAAACTTATAGAAATACCACAGTCAAGTTTCAAACTCTGAAGTAAAGGAGAGAATATTGCAAGCAACAAGAAAAAAAAATTAAGGAGTTACAATAAGGATTACACAAGACCTAGCAGCTACTATGTTGAAGGTCTTGGAATACTATGTTTTGTAGAGCAAAAGAGCTGGAATTATGACCAAAGGTAACTTACCTAGAAGAGTTAAGTATAATCCTAATTTTTTTTTTAAAAAAAGGACATTTAACAAACTGAAATACTTTCAGGTATTTGTGACAAAACAGCAGAATTTAATGGAAAATTCAACATATTAGATTCCAGAGAAATATAAAGTAAACATTAAAGACCTTCTTATAAGTGAAAATGTTATCAGTACTCTTATGACTGTAACCATTATTTAGGTAATTTGAAAGAAAAGCTTGGGCTGAGCTGTGTATGATGAGGTGATTTAAAAAAAACTGTAGGGAGAGATAAATAAGAGTAATTATTTCATACAAATGAGGCATAAAAGAAAAAATTTATACAGAAGAAATAAGTTGGAGGGAGGTGGAGTAGTGTTGGGAGCTTACTCTCATCAGCAATGAGTTAAAGAGGAAACATATACATCTAGAAGGGTATGAAAGTCTTCTAAATTTAGAAAGAAATGAAGAGGGCTTGGGGATAGGGTGAAGGGAAAGGATAAAAGAGGGACTCTTACAGGGGTGGGTAGGTTAAGGAAAAGGAGGGTAATGTAGCAGGTAGAAGTAAATTAGATGAGTGAGGAAGGATAGGGTAAATAATCTGAGAGGGATAGTGAGGAAAAACAGGAAGGAGGAAAATAACACAAGTAATTGAAGCTTAGAATATTAATGGGATGAATTTATCTATAAAACAGAAATGGAGAGCAGATTAAAAATTTGAATTCCACAGTATGATGCTTTTAGGAAACAATAAAAATGAGAGATACACAAAGATAGAGTTCCACTTCCATAAGCCAAGATGGAGGAGTAAGAAGTAAGTCACTCTTACTGTCCTTTATTAACCTCTGAAAGCCCAGAAAATATCACCCTGGAAGAGCTGAACCAGAAGAAGGACAAGGTGCAGCAGTCTGGTAGCCCAGGGATTGGGCTTGAGGGATTAATGGGAAAGGCATCTCTTGCCCTAGGGGAAGGGTAGCAGTACAGAATGGGAAGCATCACAGCAAGCTAGTGGAAAGCCCCACCTCAGCAAAACAAGGGGAGATCTTGAACCCCAGGTGGTGGAGCAGGCAAACACCAACAGCAGGACCCCCAAGTGCCTCAGTACAGGCAAGGGAACCAGTGGCAACTGGCTCAGAAAATCACCACATTCCTCAGTGTTCTACATCAGTCAAGTCTTCCAGTGCCTCAGCAAAACTCTGGGAAGTGCTCCAAGGGGAAAAGTCCCAAGGAAGAGTGAAGATCAAGGCAGAAATTCTGAAGAGGACAACATTGTCAAAAAACCCACATCTGCAACCTCAAAAAAGAATATGAACTGGTCTGAAGCCCAAAAAGCCTTGTTGGAAGAGCTTAAGAAGGATTTTAAAAGTTAAATAAGAAAGGCAGAAGAAAACTTGGGGGAAAATGAGAGGAATGCAAAAGAGAGTCAATAGCTTGGAAAAGGAAGGACAAAAATTAACTGTAGAAAGCAAGTCCTTAAAAAGTAAAATTGGCCAAATGGAAAAGGAAACACAAAAACTCACCAAGGAGAAGAATTCCTTAAAAAATAAAATGGGCCAAATGGAAAAGGAGGTACAATTTGTTAAAAATTAGAATTGGGCAAATGGAATCTAATGACTCTATGAGAGAGCAAGAATCAAAGAGAAACAGAAGAATGAAAAAAAGATGAAAAATGTACCTCATTGGTAAAACAAGTGACCTGGAAAATAGATCCAGGACAGACAATTCAAAAATTATTGGTCTACCTGAAAATTACTATGAAAAAAAGAGCCTGGACAGCATCTTTCAGGAAATCATCAAGGAAAACTGCCCTGAAGTCCTAGAACCAGAGGGTAAAATTGACATAGAAAGAATCCATTGATCACCTACTGAAAGAGATCCCAAATTGAAAACACCAAGGAATATAGTAGCCAAAATCCAAAATTACTAGGTCAAGGAGAAAATACTACAAGTAGCCAGAAAGAAACAATTTAAATATCATAGAACCACAGTCAAGATTACACAGGACCTTGCTGCTTCTACATTAAAAGACTGTAGGGCCTGGAATATGATATTCTGTAAGGCAAAGGAGCTTGAATTACAACCAGGGTTCAGCTACCCAGCAAAAATGAGCATAATCTTTCAGGGGAGGAGATGGACATTCAATGAAATAGGGGACTTCCAAACCTTCCTGATAAAAAGACCAGAGAATTTCAACAGAAAGTTTGATCTTCAAATACAAGACTCAAGAGAGACATAAAAAGGTAAATAGGACAGAAAAAAAAACAACATGTTGTTAGATTGTTAGATTAATCTAACCACAAAATAAACAAGAATAAGGGCAAACTGTTTGCATCCATCACTGTAAGGGAAGATGACACTTGTAACTCTTGAGAACTGTATTGTTATTACACCATTTTAAAGGGGTATACATAGAGGGGGTGGGTATAAGTTGACTTTGATGTAATGATAAAAAAAAATCTAATCAAGTGAGTTAAATGGATCTAAGTAAGTGGATTAATCTGATCTCACTAAGAAAATGTACTGAGAGAAAAGGAAAGGAGGAGTCAGACAACGGTAAATTACATTATAGGAAGAGGCACAAAAACCTATTACAGTAGAGGGAAAGAAGGGACGGAGATGAGCATTGTTTGAACCTTACTCTCTTCCCATTTGGGCTCAAGGAGGGAATTACACAATCAGGTATATAAATCTAACTTGCCTTATAGGCAGTAGGAGAGAAAAGGAGAAAGAAAAGGGAGGGAGGATAGAAAGGAGAAAGTAATAAGGGTAAAGGGGAAGAAAAGGGGGAGCTAATAGAAGGGAGGTGGGACTGAGGGAGGCGGGACTGAGGGAGGTGGTCATCAAAAGCAAAATACTAGTGAAGAGGGAAAGAGAGAAAGGAGAAAGAAAAGCATAAACGGGGGGGAAATAGGATGGAGAGAAAGACCCAGATAGTAATCATAATTGTGAATGTGAATGGGATGCACTCTCCCATAAAATGGAAGTGGATAGCAGAATGGTTTAAAAACCATAATCCTAAAATATGTTGTTTACAGGAAACACATTTGAAACAGAAGGACACACACAGGGTAAAGGTAAAAGACTGAAGTAGAATATATTATGCCTCAGCTGAAGTAAAAAAAAAAAATCAGGGGTAGCAATCCTGATCTCAGACAAAGCAAAAGCCAAAATAGATCTTATCAAGAGATAAGGAAGGAAACTACATCTTGCTAAAAGGCACCATAGACAATGAACTAGTATTATTACTAAAGATACATGCACCAAGTAGTATAGCATCCAGATTCTCAGAGGAGAAGTTCAGGGAGTTACAGCGAAAAAATAGACAGCAAAATTATACTAGTGGGGGACCTCAACCTCCCCCTCTCTGAACTAGATTAATCTAACCACAAAATAAACAAGAAAGAAGTTAAGGAGGTGAATAGAATTTTAGAAAAGTTAGGTATGGTAGACCTCTAGAGAAAATTGAGTGGAGATAGAAAGGAATATACTTTTTTCTCAGCAGTACATGGCACATACACAAAAATTGACCATGTACAGGGGCATAAATACCTCACAATCCAATGCAGAAAGGTAGAAATGTTAAATGCATTCTTTTCAGATAATGATGCAATAAAAATTATATATAATAAAGGGCCATGGAAAGATAGACTAAAAATAATTGGAAACTAAATAATCTAATCCTAAAAAATGAATAGGTCAAACAACAAATCATGGAAACAATCAATAACTTCATTCAAATGAACGACAATAATGAGACAGCAAACCAAAATTTATGGGATGCAGTGAAAGTAGCTCTTAGGGAACATTTTATTTCTCTAAATGTTTACATGAGATACACACAAAGATAAAATAAAAGGCTGGAGTATAATGTATTATGTAAAAAAAAAAGTAGGGGTAGTAATCATGATCTCAGACAAAGTTAAAACTAAAATAGATTTACTTAAAAGACAAAAATAAGGAAACTACACTATGTATCACCACTATTATTCAATATTTTAGACCATTTAAAATAACTGGACAGTATAAAATACCTGAGAGTATACCTACCAAAAGACAAATGTCAGAGGAATTACATGAACATAAATATAAGACTTTTTTATACAAATAAAGCCAGATTTAAATAATTGGAGTAATATTTATTGTTCATGGGTAGGTAAAGCCAGTATTATAAAAAAAATGACAATTTTACCTAACTAATCAATTTATTCAATGACATCTCAAATTACTAAAAAGTATTTTAGTGAGTTAAAAATAATAATAACAAAATTCATTTGGAAGAGCAAAAGGTCAGGAATTTCAAAGAAACCAAGGGAAAAAAGAAGAAAAGAAGGAGATTCAGCAGTATGAGACCTTAAATTATAAGGTGAGAACTTTGTTGAAGCATAAAATGGATAATTTTGATTATTTTAAATTAAAATTTTATATATATATATATATATATATATATGAAACCAATGTAGCCAAGAATAAAAGGAATGCAGAAAATTGGAAATTGGGAAGCAACTTTCATAGAAAATCTCACAGATAGGATGTGATTGTGTTGGAATACTGCTGTGGTACAGGAAACAATGAGCTAGTGATTTAGAAAAACATGGAAAGACTTGAACCAATGAAGGAAGATGCTATCTGCCTCCAGAGAAAGAGATGATAAGTGGAAATATTCATAGTACAGTTATGTACTCTGTGTGTGTATACATACATACATATCTACTTATATACATATATAATATATATACACACATACATATATAAAAACTCACATATACATGTATGTATGAGTGTATATGTGTGTATGTTTATAGATATCTATGGGTACATATATTTGTCTGCATTTAATTGTAGCCTTCTTTAGGAAGAGGGAAGGTGAAGGAGGGGGAAAAATAAAGTTAAAAGTGCACAGCAGAGAAAAGAAAACCTAGAAGGAAGCAAAGAAAATCTGGGTAGCTTTGAAAACAATGTGTAGTATTTATTATATAGGTTTTCTTGAAATGGAAATTTATTGTTTCATGTTGAATTCTCTCCTATGTTCTGCTGTGTACATGGAAATGTTTTTTTTTCTTTTCGCATTTTGTATTTACATTTCAAATGCATAAAAATACCCATTAAACTGAGTGCAGACCATGAAACAGAAATTTTACTAGCAATTTCATTTATTTGGATCAGGAATCAAGTCCTGGATATGTTATACAAGAAGGTTGTTATCTTAAATATTCACCTGGCAAAAAGTGAGCATATTACATGTCAGTTGCCATATTTAGTTATCCTTATTGTGTGTCATTTCTTCTATCTATTACTCATTTTTCATTATCAAATTCACTTAAACAAGGCAGGTTTGAATTATTTTGGCATGTATCATTTTGAGGTAGCATTGTATGGTATAAAGAACTCTGGATTTAGAATCAGAAGGCAGGAATTCAAATTCCATCTCTATCATTTCCTACCTGTATGATCTTGGCAAGTAGCAACCTGTTAGGGCCTCAGTTTCTTCATTTGCATGTAGTACTTTTGTTGTAAATGCTGCTATGGAGATAAGAGACTAAAACAGACACTACAGCAGAAGTCACTAGTGGGTGATATGTTGGAATTTGCATTTTGGGGACTATATTTTGGGTGGCTTCTGGAAAAAATGATGTCAAAAACATGCACAACTGGATCTTTCCAGTGCTAGGTCACAGCTATAGGTGGTGCATACTGACTATTAGACTCAGTGATGATATCTTTGATAAGCAATCCTTTCAGATTGTTTTGGGATCTTTCATGATAGATAGGAAAATCTTCCATGATCTTTCTCAAAAAGATCTGCTGTTCATGAGATAGATTCTGTAAGTTGCTCCTGAGACTTCTCTCACATCCTGCTCCTGTAGTGATAACACTTCTTATTTAGCTGCTCTTTCAAACACTCCTCCCATTTTCAAAGGGGACTCAACAAAGTCAAATTTCTCTGGTTCTCCATCCCAGAGTTGGAGAAATCAGGACTCTGATATCATTTTCTACCACTTACTTATTTCTCTATATGCTTCTGTACAAGCTATATGAATGGTTAAAATATTCTGGTACCAGCTTGCTGTTTACAATGTTTTGCTAGTGACTTGAATAATCTGGAGTTGATCCCAACTGGTGCTGACAAAGAGATGTTCTCTGGGTCTGATCATACCAAAGCCAATGTATCTACTTTCCTATCAACACCAACAGTTTATTTAGCAAACTTCAGGCTCATTCCTTTTCATTTAGTCCTTAGGGTTCTAACTCTTTTATAGGCTGCAATAGAATCCTGTAACCCCTGGCTTCTCCCAATGATGATGCTGTCTTCTGTTCTAGGTCTCAGCAGGTCTTCTGTAGTTAATTGCCCTTCAATCTGGATGAACAGAAGTAGTTTGCCTGATTTCTGCAACCCATATACTGTTCTATATCCTGGAGCTAGCTCTCCTGCACTTAATTTTCCCAAGTTACATAATTCTTTGCAACTTGGAAATATTTCATGAACTGGTTTTCTTTGTCCAGCAACTGATCATGCTTTTGCTGCTTTCATTCCTTAATGCAATTCTTAGGGTATATTATACTCCAATACACTTGCTTTATTCTAACTGAATTCTCTTCTAACAGGTTTTATTTCTGCTTTTCTCTATAATTGACTAACCACTTAAGTTACAAATGCAAAGGGTCTTTCCCCTTCAAGACAGATAAAAGCCAAATGAAAGAACATGCTTCTTGTGGCATCCCACTATTACTATAACCACTATTTTTCTAGTCTCTATGAGCATCCTTACCATATGACTTCAAGTCTTCAGACTCTGAATAATTCCAAAAGTTGTGCCTTTAAAGCTCTCTATCAGTCTATCTCTTTAATCTACTTCTTATATCTGCCAATTCTCTAGTGATTCAGTCATGTTTTTGACTGGTATATCCCATGTTTCTTCTCACAGGAACATGATTGTTTTGCTAAGAAAAATCCAAAGTTAGGCCTGCCATGGTGCCACACCCTACCCTGTCAAGAGTGGAAGCATAGTAGAATCTGTGGCTGCCCTTGTCATTTTAAATGACTTTCCCATTGAAGTCAGCCTAGATTTTCTGTTACCAGTTTCTTGTGAGAACAGAAAAGATGTTAGAATAAGAGTAAGCAGTACAGTCTAGCTTTCTCTCTACAATTATTTCAACAAAGACCTAGATAGCATGCCAGACTAAGTTGTTACTGGAAAATAAAAGGAAAAATCATGGTGAATCATTTTTCCAGGCCAGGTCAGGTTAGGGAGACTGACAAAGGTTTGCAGACACTAGAGAAAGAGTCTAGTAAGGAAAGAGTGCATGCAGCACTATGGCTCAACTGAAACTTGTCACTGTGTACTAGAGAAAGAAATTGTCCCAGATCCAGCATGAAGAGGTCTGGGGCTGTGCAGTGAACAGGAAAAGGAACAAATTATTAGCTCTATCACAAATATAACCTAAAGCTGGGTTACAGACCAAATGTGAACTGAGGAGTGAACTTGAATATAGGAACAATACATAATACATATATAACAAACAGTATGGTATCTAAATACTTAAAGGAAAAACTAAATTAGTTATACGAAAAATAGACAGTAAAACTATAACAGCAAAAGACCTCAATGGGTTAAATTATAATCTTTACAGAGATGATTCCAAAAGCTAAGTGTTGAACCATGATTTCTCTCCTGATCTCCAGTCATAGGTCTCCAACTGCCTATTGAATATTTTAAGCAGTAATTTATTTCCTGGAGAAATCTAAAACTCAAAATTTCTAAAATTGATATCATTTCTACCCCAAAATCCAACTTTATTTTCAAACTCCCAAATTCTACCTTCTGTAGGAAGACTTTCCTGATCCCCCTCAGTTCTGGGGCCCTTCTCTAAGACTGTCTTCTAGTTATATGGTATATACCTTATTTGTAAAAAGTTTGTAAAATAGCAAGACATCTCTCCCACTTGAACATGAGCTCCTTAAGGTTGGAGATCATGGGTTTTGTTTCTGTTGTTGTTGATGGTGTTTGCTTTCTTTACATTCCCACTGCTTAGTAGAATGAATGGCATACTTAAATAAATGTTGACTGACTGAGTGACTGACTGAATCAGAACAAA
Organism: Vombatus ursinus; assembly: GCF_900497805.2. Classification (NCBI taxonomy): domain Eukaryota; kingdom Metazoa; phylum Chordata; class Mammalia; order Diprotodontia; family Vombatidae; genus Vombatus; species Vombatus ursinus. The sequence continues at coordinate 2,556,650 of NW_020955184.1, forward strand.
AGAAATGTCAGATGGTGTTAGTCAACCTGCTTAAATTCTCCTTTGATGATGGCACCAATAAAACTTTTTTAGGACTATGTAAATACCTTAAGAATAGGGACAATATATATCCTATGTTGTTTTTTAATTCCTAGAAATTTACACATAATAGGAATTAAATAAATGTTTGCTGTTGATAATCACAGATATGCTTGGAATGTTCCAAGTCCTCATAAACCCCTTTGTTTATTATAAATTTATTATATGAGGAATTTTTTTAGAGTAGATTTTTTGAACAAACATATAATTTGGGCCTATACAACCTCTTGAGGCAATGAAGTCCTCAATATTTATTGTTGTTCAGTTGTTTCAGTCATATCTTACTCTATGTGATACCATTTGGGGTTTTCTTGGCAAAGATGCAGGAGTATTTGCCATTTCCTTCTTCAGTTCATTTTACAGATGAAGAAAATGAGGCAAATGGAGCAAGTGACTTGTCTAGGATCATACTTTTAGTAAGTATCTGAGGCCAGATTTGAACTCAGGAAGATGGAGTCAAAAGTCATAAAACCAGTAAGTTTCTGAGGCCACATTTGAACTCAGGAAGATTAAGTCTTGCTGATTTCAGGCCTTGCACTGTAGCCACTGTACTGCCTAGCTGCTCCATAATGTTTATTACCTGCTATGTACTTTTTTATACATTCCCCAAGCACTGGCATTCACCTTCAAGGGAGTGTCCCTTAATTTTAATTTCTTGAGATTTGGTGAGCACATCTGTAGTCACCCTACTGAAACACTTCATTATTTTAGTTTTCAGTTATGCTTCTCCATTTCTTTTAATTAAATACTAATCTCATATTGAAACCACACTATCAATTTCAGCAGATTACCTGCTTTTCCTCAAACCTTTAAAAATACTAAATATACTTTTCTGGTGGAGAGGAAAGCAGGCTATCCAGTGGTATTACGTAGGTGAACATACAATATTTACAGATGGTCATTGCCATGGAAAATGGTGAACACAGCTAGAGCTAGTACTCTCTAGTTCAGAAGTCTCCAAGTTTTGTGAATTAAATATTCCTCTTAGTAAAAAAAAATTGAGCACCATCCCCAAATATATGTTTATACAAAAACTGTATATATGTACTATCATGCATATAGGAAGCTAGGTGGCAAAGTGGATATAATGCCAGGTTTGGAGTCAGGAAGACTCATCTTCCTCAGTTCAAATCTGGCTTTAGATACTGACAAGCTGTGTGACCCTGAGCAAGGCACTTAAGCTTGTTTGTCTCAGTGCCTCATCCATAAAATGAGCTGGAGAAGGAAACGGTAACCACTCCAGTATTTTTGCTAAGAAAACCTCAAATGGATCATATAGAATCAAACACAACTGAACAATTATTGCTCTATATATTATGTACATTACAAAAATTGTATATAAAAATAAAAAATAAAGATAAACAGTACTGTTAAATAATTTTATTAGTGGTACAAAAAACTTTGGCTTCCAATTAAACATTATTAATAGTAGTCATTAACAATATTTGGAGAATCATAATTCAGAAAAATTTATAATAATATTTATTAGTGACAGTAATGTTATGTGATATACTGCATTATTTTTTTAAAATCTTAGTTTAATAATTTATGATCAAAGATTTAGTTCTAAGTTCAGTTTATTTAGAGAGTTAATTTTTAATGGTTGCCATAGTTGAAAAAAGTAGTTATGAATGGAAGAACTACATTATTGCTTACACTTAATCTCTGAGGCCCAGAGAAGTTAATTGGGACTTGCCTAAGATTACAAAGGTAGTAAGTGTCAGAGATGAAATTTGACCCAGGCTCTTCTGCATCCAAATTTCTTATACTTTCTGATGTGCTATGCTGTGTTGTTCTTTTGTTAAAGCCCAGGGGGTTGGGATAAGATTTCTACCCCTTATTTTGTATTTTTATTTAATTGTTTTTGTTACCAGTTATCAAATTTATAGCACTTTAAAGATTATTTGTCCTTACCATCCATAAACTAGAATTAATTAAAATGTTTCATATAATAGAGAATGAAAAATTTTTAAAGTCATTAAGAACTATTGCAATAAATTGAATAGTTTAACATTTTTTCCCAGAGTTTACAAAAACACTACCTTTTCTTTTCATCTATAAACATTCATAGATGGATTACCTAGTCTATCTGGTAACATGTGCATATCTAATTCTTTACATTAAATTAATAATTAGATTTTTTAAAATAAGGTATTTACCTCTTGCTTCAGTCATGCCTGCAAGAAGGAAATAAGAACATTACCACAATGAGGAATGGTGTTTCTTAGAATAGGTATTGTTGATAAGCTGTATCCAAGGGCTCTGCAAAAAGTAGAGAAATACATTATAGATGAGTCTGCAGACATTTTTACAAGGTCACTTCATTCAGGCTGGAAAGTGGCCAACACAATGTCATTATTTAAGACAGGATCTGGGAACACTTCAGGAAATTACAGACCATTTAGTTTTGATTCCATTGTGTGTGTGAGGTGGGGGTAAGTTTTAGAAAGTAGTCTAGGAGATTAAATGGAAAACACTGAGAAAAGCACAGCTTGATTAAGGATGGCCAATGTAATCTCAGGAATGAAAAGTCATGCTTCACTAATTTTTGGACTTCATTAAGGAAACAAATGCCAAGAAAAGCAAATTAGTGCCACACAATTCCCATTTCCAAATTTTCAGAAGCTTTTTGGTAAAATTTTACTGACCGACTATGAATTAAGAAAATAGAATGAAAAACAGAAAAGAAAGCTAGCTCTTAAACTCAGAAAAAATATGCAAAAATTTCAATAGAAAAGTAAATAATAAAGCAAATCAAGGATTAACAATGAATTAAATCATTCTAAAAATTTGAAGAATGGGGAGAAACTAATTTAGACACTGAGATCTGCCTTTTTTTAAAAAAAATGAGATCAGAGATAGCAAAATAATCTAAAACATACCATTTTCTTACTATTATCATTATCTTTATTTTTTTTTTCAGTGAGGCAAGTGGGGTAAAGTCACTTGCCCAAGGTCACACAGCTAGTAAGTGGCAAGTGGTTGGTCTGAGGATGGATTTGAACTCAGGTCCTCCTGACTTTAGGGCCGGTGCTCTATCCACTGCACCACCTAGCTGCCCCACTATTATCATTATCAACAAGAATTTAACAATGACATTTGATATTTATACATTATTTTATCTGATTCTCATAATAATTGTAAGAAACATTAGATATATACAGACATGAAAAAATACAGACAAAAGAACATAAAATCAAAAAACATGCAAATTAAATAACTTCCACTTTAAGATTTACAATGTATTTTCCTCACAACAACAAAGTATTGTAAGTTTTATTAACTTCATTTTTCTCAATGAAATAACTGAAACTCAGAAAGGTTTAATGACTTGCTCAACAGTCACATAGCTAAGAGGTATTAAAACTAGAATTTGAACTCAGATCTTTGATTTTGAATACAAGGCTTCACTTGACTATGCCATATTTAATAGTATGTGTTAATGGAAGTTTTTATTATTGAAAAACATTTATAGCACTTCATCTAAGCAGAAGAGGGAAGGCTACTCTGAAAGTATACTAAGAATATCTTACCAATTAAGAAACAAAAGGCCTGGTATATTTTTGGTTATGAGAATCAATCCAAGATGGACTAGGAAGCAAATTAGGATAAGATATCCTGTAACATGGTAGACGAAGACCTAATTGAATGGAATGACAGAGACAGTCACTGGAGGCGTATGAATTTTCTGCTCAGGAATTACAGAACTAATTTTAAATAACTAAAGGTAACAATCAAAAATGATAATTTCATCTTTGAAGCAGATGAATAAAGGTGGAAGCCCTGTCATCTTGTAGGTTCAGTATGAAAAGCAGTGTGGCATGGTGGATAGATAGTTCAGACATACTCAGAAATATCTGACTTAAAGTTGGCCCTCTAGCATACACTGGCTGAGTAACTTCTCAGTCTCTAGGCAATTATCTAAGATTATAAATTGTAGCACGGTTCCTGATCTGCATTAGTAGAGTGAGGTTCCTCACTGAGAGTTAACTACATTGATAAAACTACACTTCTTGAACAACAACAACAACAACAACAAAAATGTATTCAGAAAAATTCTCTCCTACTCTGTCTTCCAAGCATTAAAAGTTCCATACGGAAAAACTATATAACACTACTTATATTATTGTTTATCTTTTTTTTGTTAATCTGAGCCTCCATCTACCATGTGCACCACTGAGCAAATTAAAACACACACACACACACACACACACACACACACACACAATAAAGCCCTCAATATGTAGGTATATAATTTTGCAAAATGAATTCAAAATGTTTTGCATTTTACGTTCATTACCTCTCTGTCAGTAGGTGAGTGACTTGTTTTATTTTCATTCATTTGAACTCATGGTTTATCATTAATTGAAATTATCTTGTTCCTCCTGTCTTTTCTTGATAAAACTTGTGTATGTGTGCGTGTGTGTATGTATTCCCCTCATAACTGCTTTAGATGAATCCCATAAATGTTAGTATGTTGTTTCATTATTGTCATTGTCTTTGATGAAATTTCTATTGTTTCTGTAACTAATTCTTTGATCCACCAGTTACTTAAAATTATGTTAATTATATTTTAATTCTTCTTATGGGCTCTTTATTCAATATAATTTCTAATTCACTGTGATCAGTAATGTTGTTTTAATATTTTTTGCTTTTCTACATTTTGGTGAAATCTTTATGTCCCCAGTAAGTGGTTATTTTTTGTAAAGGTGCCATATACACCAGAGATTATGTGAATTTCTTTTGATTTCCATTCAGTAATCACTAGAGATCCATCATCTAATTTTTTTCTAAAGTTCTATTTATACTCTTAACTTCTTTCTTATTTATGTTTTTAGATTTGTCTAGTCTGAAAGGGGAATATTAAGGTACCCTATTATTATAGTTTTGCCATCTATTTCTTCTTCCAATTTGGTTAAATCTTAAATAGTATTTACATTCTATGCTATTAAGTGAATCTCTATTAAGTTTCGACATAGCTTTGTTATCTATGAGGCCTTTGAGCATAAAGTACTTTCTCTTCTTGTCTATATTTACTGAAGCTTTATCTGACTTTGATATCACTACCTGTTTTTTTTTCCAATTTGTTGTTGTTCAGTCATTCAGTCACAATCAATTCTTTGTGACCCCATTGACCATACTGTTTATGGGGTTTTATTGGCAAAGATACTGGAGTGTTTTGCCATTTCCTTTTCCAGTAAATTAAAACAGACAAAATGTCTTGCCTAGGGTCACACAGCTGGTGTCTGAGGCCAGACTTAACTCAGGTTTTCCTGACTCCATGCCCAGTGCTCTATTCACTGAGCTCTATTCACTGAGTCATCTAGCTGCCTATTTTTTTTTCAATTTAGTTGAAACATAATAGATTTTGCTCCAGTTATTTTTTATTTTAATGCTGTGTGAATCTTTAGGTTTCAAGTTTATTCTTCTCTATTATCAGAATCTGCTTTCTAATCCATTTTACTATTCTCTTCTGTTTTATGATTGAATTCATCTAATTCACATTCATGTTTGTAGTAGAGGAGGCAGTAGAGGAGATGCAGTTTGTCTGTCATTTAAGTCCTTATAAAGAAAGCATCCTGTTTTTTTTTTCTCTGAGAAGGCTAGGTGGTGCAATGGATAAGGCATTTGGCCTGGTGACAAGAAGACCAGAGTTTAAATTCAGTCTCAGACGCTTACTACCTTTGAATCCTGTGCAAGACATTTAACATCTGCTTACTATAATTTCCTCAACTGTAAAATGTGGATAATAATAGCACCATGGTTGTTATGAGGATCAAATAAAATAATATTTGTAAAGCACTTGGCACCAAAGTAGGTGCCAGCTATTATTACTGTTGCTGTTGCAACTCTTCTCTTGCCCTTACCCCAACACTTATTTGAGCTTTCTACTCTTTCTTCTTTTCCTTTAAAACCTCCTTCACATTCCTCTCTCCAATATTAGAGATTACTTGCTTTATAACTATTTTCTTATCTATCCTGTTTTCCCTCATAGAACCTTTTCTATCCCTTCCTTGTCCCTCTTCTCTCCTATTTTCTTTCTGAATTAATGTATTTCTATACCAAAACGCCTTTCTTTATTTGGTTCATAGCAGAGTGAAGTTCATGAAATTCCCATTTCTCTCCCTCTTCTTCCATGACTACATATTCTTCATCTTATGCATATTTATTATGCAAGTTATTTCCCTCCCCTTTTTCTTCCTTTCTTCTATAGTGTCATTCCATTCTTCTATCTTTTCCTAAAACAATTAAAACAGAAAATCAATCACAGACTTTCCAACACTTTTACCTTTCTCTATGACCTTTAATGGTGTTAGGGTTTTGAGATGACAATTGTTTCTGATCTTCATATTAACATGTAAACAATTCATCTCCACATGATCCCTTTCAATTGAACAAGTATATATGCTTTTTTATGTTTCTCTTGGCACCTGCATTTCCATTTCAAAATGTCTACTCTTTTTTTTTTTAATCAGAAATGCTTGGAAATCGTCAATCCATTACAGGTCTATTTTTTCCCCTTCAGTTTTATACTTAGTATTGCCAGATAGCTAATCATTGATTGTAAGCCTTTATCTCTTGCCATATTTCAAGCTCTCCTATCCTTTATATTGACAGGTGCTAAGTCTTATGAGAATATAATTGTCAATCCTTGCTACCTAACTCTTTTTGGTTGAAGGTAGTTTTTTTCATTTGACCTGAGAACTCTGGATTTTGGCTGTGGCATTCCTGAGAATTTGTATTTGGGGATTTTTTTTTTCTAGAATTGACCAGTGCAGTCACTCTATTTTGACAATACACTCTAGGTCTAAGAGTTCTAGGTAGTTTTGATTTATAAATCCTTGAAACATGGTTGGTCATAGTTTTCAAATTGTCTGATAATTCTTAGATTATCTCTCTTTGACTTATTTTACATGTAAGTTCTTAAAATATCATATTTCTTGCACTTTCCTATTTTTTTCAATATTTTGGTTTTGTTTTTGATATTTCTTGTTGCCATTATTTTCTTCCTGGCCCTAATTTTCAGTATATTCAGTTTTTCAGCAAGGTTTTCCACTTGTCATACTAAGATGCCAATTTTTCTTGCTATTCTTTCCTTCCTAGTTTTTCCCAATTCTTTTTGTCTCATTTTCTTTCTTCCAAGTACTACTATAGTCCCTGTGGCCAGGGCATTTTTTTTCTCCTATGCTTTACCTGGACTTATTGTGGAGTTGCTGTTTCTTTGATATTTATCTCTGGACTTGTTTCTCAAACCAAGATATTTTCTCATTCTATTTGGAATTTTCTTTTGGTTTGCTCACGCCATCCACCATCTCATCTCATCTCATCCATATTTAGGCAGGAGGAAATATAGGGACATGGGCAACCCAACATTGCTTAGGTCAAGATCTACAACTGAATGGTGTTAGCAGGGCCTGCACAACTCTGGGTACAATAGCCCAAATTAAGCCCCTTTTTCAAGGGATCCACTGTCTGTCCAGTGTTCTTGCCACAGGGTTCTAGGACCTTCATCTGCTGTAGACTATGCCTGGGATCCTTCCCCACTGTTACTGGGCTCATTGACTACTCTCCTGTGTTAGGTCCTCACCACAGACTTCAGGGACTGCTTGAGCAGATTGGGATAAGGAGTGTTTTGCTGAACTTACCTTGAATGCCATAAGGTTATTCTCTCTGGCTAGGCTTTAGAGAAAGCTATGGTTAGGCTGTCCCGAAGTTGTTCTCTCTGGCTTGGATTTTATATCCCCTGACTTGGGGAGGCTCAGGTTGGGAATTCTGGAGCTGTCTAAAGCCTCCAAGAGCTACCTGCACTCTATCCTCAACCTGTTTATCCCAGGATCTTTTTAGAACTCTGGGGATCACTCTGTGGATTCTTGGGTTGGGTAGGGAAGTCTAGAGGTAATTTTTTTAATTTATTAATTTTTTTTACATTTTGAGTTCCAAGTTGTCTCCCTTCCCAACCTCACATTAGAGAATGCCAACATTTCATACACACACACACACACACACACACACACACACACATATGTATAACCATAAAATATGTACTTCCATATATCAGTTCTGTTAGAGATGGTTTAATTTTTTTTTCTTACTTGATAATTCCATGTCTAAGCTTTGATAGAATGTTTAGGAGTATCTGGCATTTTAGCCTCTAACTTCCCTCAATCACTTCCAGAATCTTTTGTGTGTTTCCACTACACAACCTTCTAAGAAAGGTGAGTGGGGAAATATGAATGATTAGAAAATAATTAGAATAGGGTTTACTTCATCTTAAATCTATGGGGCTGTCCAGAAAATAATGAAACTGTTCAGAAAAATAATAGTCTAGTTGGGAGACAAAGTACATAGAAATCATGACCTTAGCCCTAAAAAGTAAGGTTTGGAAGGAACTCTGGGCAACTGACACACAAACGGAGGAATCAAAAGAAAAAACCTTCCTTGAGAATGTGGTAATTTGGTTTATTGTGTGGCCCTTGTCTTGGACCTAAATTACCCCTTTCCTTCTTAACCCCTTACAATCCATTTTTCAACCTTATTATTCCACCCAAACCACTCTCTCCAAAGTCACTAATGCTTTCTTAATTTTCCTACCTATCAAACCACTCCTCAGTCTCCTTTGCTAGATCCTCATACAGATCACACCTTCTTACCCTAGGTATCCCACAAGGTTCTGTCCTAGGCTCTCTTCTCTTTTCCCTCTATACCACTTCACTTAGTGATCTCATGAGCTCCCATGAATTTAATTACTATCTCTATTTTACCAACAATTCTCACATCTACCTATCCTACCCTTTACTGGCCTCCAATCTCACACATCTTGACCTGGATATCTAGTAGGCATCTCAAACTCAACATGTCTAAAATAGAACTAGATGTGGGAAAGGGATGGAGGGCAGAGGAGGAAGGTACATACCTGGAGACATGATTTGGAAATGGTCAAAAAGTAATGGGTTAATTCTAGGCAAAATAAGGTGAAAGCTTGCTTATCAGGGCCCAGGATCCCAGGGACAGATTCTAAGGTTCCATGATAAGGATAACAATGAAGAAGATAATGAGGATGGCCAGAGTATAATTGGCATGGTTTAGAAATAGCTGAGAAGTGAAAAGCAGATCAGGAAAAAAAAGAAGATAGTAACTGGTTAAGTTGATCTGAGTCTCCTTTGCAACACCTTCACTACTTCCTCTGTCCGTACAGTGGGGGAAACTGTTTTCTATTTACCTGTCCATCACCTGCTTCCTGTCTCTGTCAGTGAGAGATGGGGGAATACAAATATATATATATATATATATATATATATATATATACACACACACACACACACATACATATACATATACATATACATATGCATTTATATACATATATGCATTCATATGTATGCATATTTACATATACATAAATAGGAAGATGAGAGAGACTGCTTAACTTTCTTAACTGCCAGCCAAAGCAGCTGACATTTTAGAAGCTTTATTCCATTGATCATTTACATTTGTTTCTGTACTAATTTGGAATTGATTATTAAAAATTAGAAGACCTTCTACCATGATTTTACCTAGAGTCAGACTGAGAACAGGAAAATTAACTCCTTAGATCAAACTAAAGTGAGATCAGAAGAAAGAGCAAGTCTGCTATTAATAATAATTTTTTTCAGAATGCATACGCATGTTTGTGTTCAAATCATGGCCCTGGACCTTTTCCTGTGGAACCTAGAAAAACAGACTGATAAGGAAGATGAGCTGAGAAGCCATACAGTATAGAGATTAAATCCTAAAGCAGGTAAAGTCTACTCTAGTTCTGCTAGCCACTAAAGTAATTTAAAGCATGTACATAAACTCAGACAGACATATACACATACACACACATATACATATATGCATATATATGTACATATATTCTTCATTTTATTACTTGAATTGCCTTTTTTTTATTTTGGTTAGGCAATTGGGGTTAAGTGACTTGCCCAGGGTCACACAGCTAGTAAGTGTCAAGCATCTGGTCTGAGATCAGATTTGAACTCAGGTCTTCCTAACTCCAGGGCCAGTGCTCTATTCCCTGCACCACCTAGCTACCCCCTTGAATTGCCTTTTAAGCCAAGTTTGCTTCAAAGCCACTTGAAGTTACTGACACTGGGACACATTCACTCTGGAAGTTATCTATGTCCTTGATTATTTTAAATTTTAGCTGAATCTTAGCCCAGTTTTTCTTTCTTTCTTTCTTTCTTGTTTGGGGGTCATTTTTAAATGCTCTTTTTTGAAATGACTTCCTGTTTATTCAAGAATTTTTTCCACATCATGATTTTTAAAGATTTGGTTTTCTGATTTTGTTTGGTTTACATATTTTTAATGTCCCATGGGTATGTCCTTTTTTCAAGACTGAGACAATGTATTTATGGGATATTTTAAATGAAAAGTGCCAATTATGGATGCACCTGACTAATATGTTTAGTATGATAAGATTGTGTTCATTAGCAATTGATATTGATTTATTGGATGTTGCTTGTCTAGTTATAGACTGATTGTTGCTATATATATGAGGTTGTTGTAATTGTTATTGTGACATACTTTACACATCATTTTGTGCTGTCACTAATATGCATATCTGCTTTAATTGTTTCATTTACTATCTTAATTGAATATGGATATTTTTCATTGTGTTATTACTGTATAATCTGCATTTTAACTCCTTAGTTTAGCATTATTAATTTTCTAAATACCACCTTGCATCAATTTTTTTGAAAAAAAAAACAAAGGCGCAATTGAAATTTATTTTTCTGTCAGATCTAAAAAGTGAATAGAGGTCTCAATATTAGAAGCAGATACAGTGTAAAATTGAGGACATCATAAAAGCATTGAAAAGAGCTACAAAATATTTAAAGAATTGCAAAATAATGTAGGGTTAGGTCAGATGATATCACTCAGGAGGTGTTTTGTGACTTACAAAAACCATTTGACCATTCTAAAATCTCTGATGCACTAACAGTTAGCAAATTGCACTGGAAAATTAATCTCCAGACCTTTCTTTGAGGAATGAGAGTTGATTTAAAAAGTGGAAACCTCAAAGGACAGAAAAGGCTTAATGGCAGAAAACTTGAGAGGCATAAATCAGAAAAAGGAGCTTCACATATAGGTAAGGCTGGGATTAGGTCTCCTGCAAAAAGGAGTCCAATCTTCTAATGAAATAAACTATGTCTCTCTGGGGATCAACTATGGAAACTTTGGCTAATATTTTAATTAGAAAAAAGAACAAATTAATAAAACATCTAAAAGAAATAGATTTTGGACTTATATAGTGCCCAAAATCTTCATAGCTTGGATTCACATGGCAAGTATGTCTGCAAAACCTAGAGGGACAATTTGGTGGTACTGGGACTCCACAGAAAGTATATGCCATATTTACCCACTCTACTCTTTAGTACAAAAGAAAGGAACTTTCTGAATTTGTAATTTCAGAAAACACTTGACTATAGAAGCTGCTAGAGAGAGAAAGATATATCCTGAGGACACAGATACAGTTAGATTGGAGAGAGTACATAAAGATATGATATGCGTTCCATGAACTTCAGTAGCCCCTCAATAGTCTTGAGTGACACAGAAGTTAAAACATTTTATCTGGCTGCCATATGTAGTAATTAATATGGAAAACAGTTATATAGCTGTAATGAGAGACTAACTTGAAGATGGCTTAATGTCAATAATCTCTGGATCATTTTCTTATCTATAAGACATAGAATCAAAGCATGGGAAGCACACTGCAGATGGAGATAGAACTTCATAGAAAAATTATTAAGAAATGGAATGCCAAACAAAATAATTTTACCTTGAAAGATAAAGGACCAAAATAAGCCATTTGTACCATATCTAAATGCTATACTGGAGCTCTTGGGGGTAGACCTTTACCAAGAGGATGATGGTCACCAGAAACCAACTGCAGTAATCAGTAAAGGACTCAGTGACAGTTATTCTCACTGCCTCATATAAACACAGGAGTTCTCGGCTTTGAAGTGAGCTTCCACTAAAAGGTTCAATGATTCCCTATACATATAAGGAACCAAATTTCAAGTATTGACTAACAAGATTACACTGTCATATTTTGACCAATTAGAGGCTGATTGACAAAGAAGAGCAACAGCAGTAGCCAACTATGCATTAAGCATATACTGTAAACCAGGGAACACTAATGTGGATATCCTTTCTAAAAGGTCATGTGATACTAAAGCTATGGTGATACCTAAGGAAGGAGTAAGGCTATATGTGAAACCCAGGGACTTGGGCCATAGTTAAGAAGTACAGCTAAAAAAATGAGATTTCAACTACACAGAACTCCTGAAGCATAGTTGAACCTTATTTTATTGAACTCATACTCCTAGCTTCCGTTGTATATGATTGACTGATGGCAAGAGCATATGGCTAATGAAAGTATGCAAGAAATAATCCAAGCCAAAAAGCAAAAAAGTGAAGGTAAATAATTCAATTTCCATTCCTTAGGAAGGCATTTCCTTCTTGAGACAATGATAGAAGATTGTAACTATGCTACGGAGCACTGTACTGAACTACCGATTACTCTACTAGGTGCCAGGAAGCAGCTGGTATTACCCAGAACATATAGCTCTACAGTCATGGAAGTTCTATTATGGACACATGGCCAAAATAAAACTTTAGAACTAGTAAGAAACAAATATTGCTGGCCCAAGATGTCAGAAGATGTCATAGAAAAGTGTGATATAAGATCTATATGTTCAAAAAAAAATTCTACCAATTCAAGCTCTATATTTGGAGAATAGAAACATTAGCAAGCTTTTATAACTTGTCTGTAATGACTTTTAATATCTGCAATGAGATAGTAAGAATATGAGCTATATTTTAGTAGTAACTAATCATTTTACCAGGTATGCAAAGGCCTACTGAACTAAGAAACTAAAATTTACCATGGCTGCTAAAATATTATGGGAAAAGTATTTCATAGCTCATGGATTCTTTGATAGGATCCATTCTGATCAAGATAGAAACTTTGAGAGCAAGTTACTTAGAAAAATGCTAGGGTTGACAAGTATTAAGTCATCCCTAAGGGTATCCACAGCCTCATCATTCCAATTGCACATTGAACATATTAAAAACATTGAGATCTAAACAAAAATCTCAGTAGAGTCAATGTGTCATTTCTGATACACATGTACAACTCCACAAGGAATAATGCCACAAATTTTACACTATGCCTGCTTGTGTTTGGGCAAGAGTCATGTCTACCAAGGCTTTGGAATTTCAGAATATGATGGTAGTAGTATTCACAATCAGTACTCTTAGTTAAAAGATAAACTGAAATATGCCTACCAACTACCCTTGACTTTGGTCAGAAGAGCTCTGACAAAAACAAATGATTGTATGATGCCTGAAATAGTTTTTGAGACCTTCAACAAAGAGATTTAGTTTTGCTGAGAAATCTTGTTGTTCGAGGGACACACAGGCTAGTGGAACAATAAAAAGCAACTCCATAATAAACTAATGAAGGCCTGGGCAACTTGCCTATTCATAGAATAGCCTGAGAGAACTGTGGAGGCTCTTTAAAGATATTTCATTACAACAACCTATTGCCATAGTAGAGTTAGACTGTATGATGAGCAGAAGGAAAGAAGTACTGAACAATTACCTAAATAGACTCTTGATAAAAGAAACCATTCATAAGTTGTACAAAGGATGTCTGAGGCCCTCAATAACTCAGAAAGTGAGGTTTCAAATGAAGAAGACAGAGTCCATTGTAATCAACAATCTTGCCTCAAACTAAAGAGAATCCCAGTTCAGACCAGGGGAGCAGATTGAACCCAGAGGCAGCACTTTTCTTGGAAAGAATTTCAGCTTATACAGATGCATAAGGTACAGACACCACCAATCAATCATTCAATCAATGAGCATTTATTAAGTGCAAAGCACTGTGCTAGGCACTGAAGGTAAAAAGAAAAAGCATAAAAACAGTACTTACCTTCAAGAAGCTTACATTCTAATGGGGTAAGCAGCACATACAACATAAATACAGAGTAAATGGATGATAACCTTAGATGGAATAGCACTAACAGCTTGCAGGTAGAGATGATGGGGAGACTTGATAGAGGAAGTGGCATTTGAGCTGAGATGGAAAGGAAGCCAGGAATTCTGATGGCTGGAGGATGGGAAGGAGGACATTCTAGGCATGAAGAATTGCCAGGACAAATGTAGGGATATGGAAGATGAAGTGTGAATAAGAGGAACAATAAGTTGACCAGTACACTTGGCCTGGATCATAGAGTACAGGATGACATAGTCAACAAGCATTTATTAAGTCCTTCCTTAAGTATTTAAAGGGGAAGAGCACCTGACTTTGTGCTAAGTAGTAGAGATACAAAGAAAAGCAAAGATAAACTTCCTGTTCTCAAGAAATTCACATTTTAAAAGGGAGCCAAATGTAAGATTGGAAATGTAGGAAAAGGTCATGTTGTAAAGAACTTTAAATGCCAAATAAAGAACTTTATATTTGATCCTGAAGGCAATAGGGAAGCACTGGAGTTTATTGAGGAAGGTAGTTGACAAGCTTTAGAAACATTTTGGCAGAATTTGGAGGATGACAGAGTAGGGAAACACTTGAGGCATGGAGACTAATTAGATGATTGTTTTAATAGTCTAAAAGAAAGATGATAAGAGCTTTTACTATGGTGGTAGCTATGTGAATGGAGATAAGGGGAAACCTGTGAAATATGATGTAGATAAAGAAATTACAAAATTTGGCAATTGGCTAGAGATGTGCTGTGAAAGAAAGTAGACAATAAGACCTTAAAGTTGTCACCCCAGGATGGTGGTAATCTTGATGGTAATAGGGAAATTCAGAAGAGGACTGGATTTAGGGGGTTTTAATAATTCTGTTTTGAATACATTGAATCTGAGATAACATAGAAGCTGAAAGTTCTGATAGCTAGCCTGGGATCTCAACAAATTCATGTTTAGGACTTCAGTGCTATCCAATGATGATAAAGATCAGTCAATATAATCAACTAGGAAGCTAGATCCAACTGACTCATGATCTAACTAGCCTTTAATACTCAGGAGATACTGAATAAGGTATTGTATACATAGCCAAAATGTAAGGCTAATATTTGCCCATGAAAGTGAATGTAATTGAATATGTTGAAATATATGGATGCACATGTTGATTTTTGCACATTTCTTTGAATTATTTTTTTATTTTGCTATTTATTTGTTTTCATGTTAATACTATGCATGTATAAAGCAACATCTGTTAGCTATGTATTATTTTGCTGCTTAATTTTTTTTACATATATGGGTATGTTTTCTAACATATAGGTCTACTGATAATGATATTGGTAGCTTTACATTGTTTTTGTTTTTGCTTTCTATGAATATTTATTAGAGTACTATGGACGTTTATGTATTATCATGATATGTGTATTTAAACTGTCCTAAAATGTAGGTTAGACATTTAGGCCCTAAAGCAGTCTGTCAAACAATGTTTTGTACTGTTTTATATCTACTATGTAATGTTAATGTAAATGTAGTATATATATTACTATGGGACGCTTACCTCTGATTGAAACCACATTTGTCATTTTGAATGTGGATATTTATTTTAATGCTTCTTAAGTATATTTGTAGTTGTTAAGCATAACACCTGGTTTTCCAAGGTACAGAAAAAATTTTGGCAGTCAAGAAGGATGTAGACCTTGTCTTGGACAGCTCTCTCTCCCCAAATATATACTGTGGAAATTTGTTAGGCTGGAAGTATCTGCCTGAAAGCAGGCAGGCATTATCCAGAATAGTCTGGGCATACTATGATGTTGACCTTATAGGATTTCCATGGAAAAGCAATAGTTATTAGAAACTGATTGAGGTGTGGGATGGAGTACCCACTGTAATTCTATTCTGGATTTTCCAAACATGGAATAGATTAACAGCATATGGTCATTGCTTGCCTGATGGCTATGAGCAGAAGATAGTAGAAATGATATAATGATAATGATGATGATGATGATGATGATGATGATGGTGGTGGTAGTGGTGGTGGTGGTGGTGGTGGTAGTGATAATTGGCTTTTCTATAGTACCTTAAGGTTTGTAAAGTGCTTTACAAATATTCTCTCATTTTATAAAATAAGGAGTGAAAAATTATTTGCCAAATTTGAGTGATAAGCAGAAGAGCTGGGACTGAACAGAAGCAGAGAGGCCTGCAAACCTGAGCCTAACCCCCAATAGAAAAAGATGGACATCCAATAAAAAGAGGCATTTTAAGCATTGTGGCAAAAAAAAAGCATACGAAGAGATTATTTGACTTGCAAACATGCCAAACAATAAAAACACAAGAAAGGTAAATAAATACAACTACCAAAAGAAGAATACACAATAAAATAAATTACCTCATCTCTGGAGATATCTTCAGAGAGTTCACCAGAGTTAAGAAAGAAAAGAGAAAGATATCTGTTTGGATTTTTAAAAGGTAAGGAGGAAAGATCATTAAGTGATTACTTTTTAAAAGTATGCAACACTTTGAACTAAACTCAACAACTTATCTAACAATGTATGTTGTAAGACTAAACTATAGGATGAAAAGGTCAATGAAAGGAAAGAAGGGCTCAGAAGAATAGAGGAGAGTATATGATATAATATAACATGGGTAAACAATGAAGAGAAGAAGATAACTCCTATAATCTTTTAGCTAAGAAGCTACAGAATCATGGGAATGGGGGCAAAAGAAAGGAGTTAAAACTGGAAGAAAGAAAGAGCTAAGTCACAATTCAGTGGAAAGAAGAGATCTCACTGAAGAACACTCTTATAGCAGAAGAGGTATATTCTGTAATGAGAGGTAAGGTGTAATGACTTTATAATGAATCTAGTGACTCCTGGAAATTTCTGTGTGGGGAGACTACTTCTTCTGAGGGTTTTGTGCCTCCACAGACAACATCCTACCTCAGGGGAATAAAAATCAGAGCTCCTGGGAGGCAACTAACAATCAGAAGGGTGGGAGAGTATGAGTCCTGAGATGAAATTGCATGAGAAATAGGAAAGAGAGCAATCTTGGAGAAGGCAGGAGGTAGAATTAGACCATATAATTTGGAACAATGGAAACTTTTACCATAGGACAGTGTTTCTATCCTTGTTACTTTCCGTTTGAATTGATAATTATAAGAGTGGAAATACAACAGGAGAAAAAATGGGTGAAAAGGGGTAAGCTCTACAAGTGCAATAAAAGAGATTGAAAGAGAAATTGGAACCTGGTGCTTCAGAAGCTTTAATTCTATGAAGAACACAAAAAGACTAAAGAAAGAATAATTAAATATGCAAACTATGAATCACAAAATTAAAGTTCACAATGAACAGAAAGGTAAAAGTGTAAAAGAACAAAGTATAAAATCTTTCTTAGGAAAAGATGAAGAAAAAATAACAAAGAAAATAAGTTGGAGGGGAGAAAATAGGGGGGAGGGTAAGGAGAAGAATTAGAAAACAAAATGAAGAAGCCAAAAAAATCATAAATTTAAACAAAACTCTAAAATGAGAGAAAGGGTTGACAAAAGGGAGGAAGGGGCAGGTGTGGGAGTGTTAGGTATGGTTGCATTATAGTAGATGAAGCAAAAGTAATCATAAGGGATTAATCTTTGCTATTGATTTAAAAGTAAAACTATTGACTTAAAAGGGGAAATGGAACAAAAAAATCAAAAATAAAAACATAAACATAAAACAAAAAGATAAACAAAAGGGAAAAATAAAGAATTGAACAAATTGATAAGTTAAAAGAAGCTTTATGACACCTTCTAAAAACAAGAAAAATAACAAAATATGCATGTACCAACCCCTTTTCATAAGACAAATATAGTCCTAATAATCAAATCATGAAAGGATTACAAAAAATAAATATAGAGCAATATCACCAGTGAATATTGATTCAAAATCTTGTCAAAGAGATTACAGCAATTCATTGAAGAACTCCATTAGGACCAATTTGTATTTGTACCAGGAGTCAAGGATGATTTAATATAATAAGCCATATTAAAAACAAAATGTACAAAATCACATGATTGCCTCAATAAATGTAAAAAGATCCTTTAGGACAAAGTACAATAAAATAGAATTATGCTAAAGACCCTACAAAATATAAGCATAGAAAGACCTTTTTTTAATGTTATAAAAAGTATCAAAAAAAGGAAAAAAAAGTATCTACTAAAACCAAACACTAATAGTATCTGTTATGAATATATATAAAAAACATTCCCAATAAATGGAGTACTTCTCTCCATGTGATATTATTGATTCTCCTTCCTAATTTTCTCTACAATTTTCCAGAAAGCTCTTTACCCTAAAAGTTCACAAAAGCCTTGCACTTCACACATTCCAAGTACCCTCCACTCTTGCCTCTCATTGTCTGGTTTCTCCCCAAATCCTCATTTTAAAGATGACATCTAGGGCACCTATATGCTCGTTCCTCTCCAGGATCCTCAACTCACCTCCTGGACTTTCTCTACAATACCCCCCCAAATACTGGATATCTTCATTTCCCTCTTTACCCCTTCCCAGCTTCCTTTTATGTGTCTCCCCCATTAGAATATAAATTCCTTGAGGTCAGGGACTATCTTTGTTTCTGCTTATATTTGTATCCAAAGGGCTTAACCCAGTTCCAGGCACATGTATTTAATAAATATCTATTGATTCACAAAGTAAATCAAGTATATTTCCCTTTCTCCAAATTACTTGAAATCAGTCAATCAATAAACATTTAAAAACCTCCTACATGCCAAATATTGCGCAAAGTAGCTTAAGACAAACAGGGGTTTTGTATTTGATCCTGGAGTTCATGGGGAGCTCTTAGATTGTGTGTGGGGAGGTATGTGGGGTGATATAATTCTAGAAGTGCTGTCAACAGAATTAAGACAAGAAAAAGTAGCTGAAGTTATAAAGGTAGATTGAGAGAACAAATCTATTCCTATTTGCTTATGACATAATGATTGACTTAGAAAATCACAGAGAATGAGCAAAGAAACTAATTGAGAAAATTGATAGCTTCAGCAAAGTTTCAGGCTACAAAATAAATCCATAAAATTCAATAATATTTCCATATAATAATAACAAAATTTTGGAGAAAATAATTGTAGGGGAAATACTGTTATAAATAGCTATTAAACATAAAATATTTGGGAATGAATCTACCAAAGCAAATGTAATCCTATATAGATTCAATTATAAAATGTTCCTTCAAGAAATAAAGAACAACTTAAATAACTAGAGGACTGTTCAGTGATCATAGTTGGATCATTCCAATAAAATTAAAATGGTGATCCTGAACAAGTTAATTTAAAGATTTACTGCTATAACACTCAAGCTACCAAAAGAACACTTTACAGAGCTTCATAAAATAACAAAATTCATTTGGAGGAGCACAAGTTTTAAAATATCAAGGAAAATAATGGGAAAAAGTAGGAGTGAAAATGGGAATACACTTCTAGAACCCAAGCTAGATTAAAAAAAATAAATCATTAAAGCCACTTATTAAAAAGTGAAAAAGTAAGTTAATGAAACAGACTACACCAGAGAAAATCAGAAATAATGGAACTCATCTCAGTGTTTAATAAACTCAAAAGCATAAATTAGCTAGGAAAGAATTCCCTGTTTGATAAGAAATGCCAGACACACTGGAAAAAAGTCTAGAAGAAGTTAGACCAACATCTTACACTGTATTCTATAATAAATTCATAATGGATACATGACCTGAATATTAGATATCTTACTACAAAACATATAGGTAAATATTTTACAGCTAGGAGGATGAAATGGATACTTCACCAAACAAAGGATAGGGGCAATTATAGAAAGATAAAAATAAATAATTGTTATCATATGAAATTGGAAAGGTTTTGTATAAACAAAATCAATGCATCTAAGAGAAGAAGGAAAGTGGTTGAATGGGAAAAATATTTGTATCAAATTTCTTAGATAAGGGTTTAATATCCAAGATATGTGGACAATTAATAGACATATAAACAAATACATGAATATACACACATGCCTTGCCCCAAGAGATAGGTAATCAACAGATTAAAAAAAAAAAAAGATTCTCAAAAGAATTTAAAACTATCAACAACTGGTTGAAAGAATGCTCAAAAGCACTAATAATAACAAAAATTATAATCTAACTAGTACCCTGAGGTTTCACTTCATATCCAGCAAATTGGCAATATAACAAAAAAATGGGCATAGTCAATGTGGGATGAAGTTGTACAAAGACAGGCCTTGTTGGTGGATTTGTCAATTAGCACACTCTGGAAAGAGATTTTAAATTATTGAAATAAAGAGGCCAAAATGCTCATGTTTTTTGAACCAGAGATTCCATTGCAAGGCCAAGGAGGTCATTGACAAAAAAAGAAAGTTTCCATATTCACTAAATAAAGTATTTGTAACAGCACTTTTTTTTGTAGTAACAAAGAACAGAAAAAACAAAGTAGATTCCCATCAATTGAGGAATGGCTACACAAACTGTGGTACATTCATATAATATAATATTACTGTGCTGTAAGAAAGGATGAACACTGAATACAGAGAATTAGATTTATATGAACTAATGCAAAGTTAAGAAAGCAAAGCCAGAAAAACAATACATACAATAATTATGATAATGGAAATGGAAATAACAAAAATCATAAAATGATCAAAAATGAATTTTGAAAAATTATTTACAAGTTTGACTCCAAAGAAGAGACATAAGATGATACCTCTTTCCATTCTTTTTTTTTTTTTTAGGCAATTGGGGTTAAGTGACTTGCCCAGGGTCACACAGCTAGTATGTGTCAAGTGTTTGGTCTCAGATCAGATTTGAACTCAGGTCCTCCTGACTTCAGGGCTGGTACTCTATCCACTGCGCCACCTAGCTGCCCCTTCTCTCCACTCTTTTGCAAAGGTGAGGAAGGGGGGAAGAAGAGAAGACAGAATATTTCTATTACATCAGATTTTTTTTTTGACATTTTAGCTGATTCTCCTGATTTTTTCCCCTCTTACTCATCTCTGTCTTTTTTTTTCCCAAGAAATTCATTGTCATAATAATAATTATAGCTCCCTGGGAGAATGAGAGTGAGAAGCATATAGGAAGAGATCCAGGCAACATAACAAAGCAAATGAAACTAATAAAAATCATTTTAAAAAGTAAACCAAACCCCCACCTTACCCCAATTTCTAAATTAATCTATACAGTATTACCCTAGTAAAGCAAACAAAACAAAAAATGACAATATTTAACAATGTTATTTTCTATTTTTGGTGTTCTTATTAGCTAAGAGATGCACCAGTTTTTATTTGAATGAACAATAAATATATTATACTGTTCGATCTACCTTCCTGTCACAAGTACTCTGAAAGAATACATGCTTAATTAAATGCACTAGAACTTCAAAGAGTTGCTGAGGCATCAACATTCTCTACAGGACATCCATGGGGAATACTACTAATTACACATTCAAATAAGTATATCCTTGGTAAAGCAGGTTCTTTTAGCTCTTGTTATATTTATGTAGCTCAATTTGTCCCTCAATTTTCTCATCTGTACAATAGGAATCATAATACCTATCTATGATCTATCATGCAAGCACTTTGAAAAACATGAAACAACTCTCCAAATGGGTCATCAGCTATACTATTACTTTTGGCTTTTCTTCCTTTAGAATTTATATACTTACCATTGTTTGTTATCAGTCACATTTTTTTTTGTTTCCACAGTTCTCCATGACTTTACTCCTATGAGGCAGGATAAAACTTGAAGAGGGGAAAAGAAACTCTCTCATATCCCATAAAGGTGATATTAAATCAGAGGTGGTTTGGTTATTCAAGATACTAGAATTAACAATAAATGTATTAGATGACTCTGAAGATTTGATAATCCAGAGAAATAAACTATCTTTTGGGAATAAAATATAGAAGGGATGATTTCATAATAATGCATTATTAAATGATCGCTATTGGAAAAAGGGCAAGCTTTGAAGTCAAATGCTATCTCTGACATATGTAGTCATCTGGCTATTTAAAAAAATCACTAATCAGTACTTTGAACAACTCTAAGACTACAAATTACAAATGAATCACTAATTAATGTCCAGAGGCAGTTTCAAAACTGGCAGTTCTCTACACTAATGAAATCACAAGTTTAGCCCCAAAAAAATCTCATATTCATAATTCAAATATGGCATGAACTTATTAGGCAAGTATTTTAAAATAGTGTCTTATTAAGGCATAAAGCATCTGATAATGTTGCAAGGGTATATAATATACCACTTTCTAAAGTATTATTAGTAATAATATTTAATTGGATAGTAATTATTTGAGACTCATACATAAATTATACTAGTGATAATAAGTCACTGGGCATACACTGATGGTGCTTATATAACCAGAGTAAATATGTCAGAAATCTTGAGTCTCTGGGTAACAGATTCTAGAAAGTGTGGCTCCAGAGGACTCAGAAATCAAGAGCAAAGTGCTTGTTCTACTCATGGACTAAAGCACTATAATTTGGATGGGTTGAGACTGGCCAAACCTACGGGAGTGGCAGAATATAAAGGGTTCCAAATTGGCCCCAATGATATGAGAGAATGGAATGGAATGTCTAGCACAAGTGGATCGCTCAGGAACACCAACATTTGGGGCTCCTCCAATGAACAGGATTTATTTACTTCTCCCCACCCTCCTCCAACAGGTCCTGCAGAGACCTCTTCCCATAGGCCAAAGTGACTACAACACCCTGGCTACCTTCATTTTTCCTCATCTCATATCATTTAGATGCCTTCTGTCATTATGTCCTCCTTTACCTCAGTGTGACACAAAAAGGTAGTCTTACTCCTTACCAAGGTAAACCCTCTCATTACACAAGTGATTCTATTCCCTCCAACAGAAGACCCCTCTGTCATCTTCACTTTATCGTCAATCTCTTCCTGTCTACTGGTTGTTTCCCTACTGGCTACAAAATTGCATATGTCTCCCTCATCCTGAAAAAACCCTTACTTGATACTTTCATGACCACTAACTATTGTCCTGTATCTCTTTTACCCTGTGTGGCTACACTCCTTGAGAAAGCGATCTATAATATATGCTTCCACTCTCTCTCCTTTCACTCTCTTCTTAACTCTTTACAATCTGACTTCTGACCTGATAATTAAACAAAAACTGCTCTATTCAAAGTTACCAATGATCTCTTAGTTGCCAAATCCAGTGTGAATTAAGAATTTTCTCAATCCTCTTTCTTCTTCACCTCTTTACAGCCTTTGATAGTTTACCACTCTCATCTCCTTGAATCTCTCTTCTCTCTGGATTTTCCTCCCACCTATCAAACCACTTCTTTTCATTCTCCTTTGCAGGATACTCATTCAGGCCATGCCTTCTAACTATAGATGTCCCATAGGGTTCTGTTCTGGGCCCTCTTCTCTTCTCCCTCTATTCTACTTCACTTGGTGATCTTATCAGCTTCCATGGATTTAATTATCATCTCTATGTTGGTGATTTTCAAATCTACCTATCTTATCCATACTTCTCTGATGACCTCCAATCTTGCATCTCCAATTACCTTTCAGACATGTTGAAGTGGATATGCAGTAGACATCTTAAATTCAATATGTCCAAAACTGAATTCATTCTCTTTCCCCCTAAACCCGTCCCTCATCTTAATTTCCCTAAAACTTTCAAGGGCATAACCATCTTCCCAGTCCCTGAGGCTCACTAAAGTCAACTCCTCACTATCTCTCACCCTCCATATCCAATCTATTGCTAAGGCCTGTCATTTCGCCTTTGTGACATCTCTTGAATCCCTTCTCCCCTCTAATACTGTCAACACCCTGATGCAGGCACTTATTGCTTCACACTTGGATTATTGCAATATCTTGCTGGTGACTGTCTGCCTCAGATCTTTCCCTATTCCTATCTAACATCCTTTAAGCCACTAAAGTAATTTTTCATAAAGTGAAAGTCTGACAATGTCACACACACATACACACATACACACACACAGAGTAAACTCCAGTGACTCACTACTGTCACCAGAATCAAATACAAAGTCCTCTTTTGACATTTAAAGCCCTCCATAACCTGCCTCCTTCTTTCTACTTGTCTAGTCTTCTTATGCCTTATTCCTCAGCACATACTCTTTTCTATCCGGTGACACTGGCCCTCCTTCTTATTCTCTGAACAAGATACTTCATCTTTCAATTACAGGCACATTTTGTGGCTGTCCTCCATGCCTGGAATGCTCTCCCTCCTCATTTCTGCTTAATGGCTTCTTTGGTTTCCTTCAAATCTTTCCTCTGTTAATTATTTTTTTTTATCCTGTACAATTCTTGTTAGTACATATTCATCTGCTTGTTATCCTCCCTATTAGATTGTGAGCTCCTTGAGGGCATGGAATATGTTTTGCCTCTTCTTGTATCCCCAGCACTTAGCATAGTGTCTGGTACATAGTACATGTGTATTGACTGACTAACTAAATACCACAGTTTCTGAACCAGCTCCATGGTTTTATACAAGCCCCACAAGGTGTTACCAAATTTCCTTTGCCAGTTTGACACTCTTTCTATGCAATGTCAGATCAAGAACTTTTTCACTTAGTCCAAGGCCTAATTAAGACATTCTCACCTGATAAATCTATCAGAGTTTAGCATTTTATCACTTACTTTAAATGCATAGAGTTGATTTATTTATTCAATTAACCCCTACCCTTACTCTTTTCCCTCCCACTGCTACCCTCAGATTAATATTTGTTGTTGTCAGTAAATCTATTGAATAGTATTTGTCAAAGCCCATAGTCTCAAATTCTAGCTAACTCTTTAGTGATTTGGAGAGATTCTGAATTATCCTTTTTAAATGCTTTCCCGAGTTTCAAATGTCTCAAGACAAATCTAGGATGGCTCATAATTGAGTAATAATCCAGTAATTAATATTCTTCCAAACACATGGTGATACAATTTAACAAACATATATCATTTTACAAAGTCCTAATAGGTTAATGCTTGTTTTGTTGCAAACAAAGACAGCCTTCTCCAAACCCCAAACAGTAAACAAAATGGAAAAGAAAATCAAGCCTGTTTACTCTGACAGAAAGCCTGCTCTCTCGAAATATGAATTTTCCACAATAAGTTGGCCGGAAGTCACTACCTTGCTCTTCAGGTAAAAAAAAATAATAATAACCAATCAGGGTTTGGGGTATATGTGGCAACCTATATCAGGAGATATAGGAGATCCTGGCAACTTTCCTCTGGGCCTCTATACGAAAGAGCACCCAGAATTTCCCCCTAATGAGCCCTGCTACTACAAAGGCAATACAAATTGAGTTTTTAACTCATCCATCACTAAGAAAGCAGGTTAACTTAAAAAATACATTCACACCCAGAAAAGTACTCAAAAAAATCTTTGCCCAAAATGATTACACTTAGGGTTGATTACTCAGCATTTCTAGGCCAGCAGGTAAACCCTGTTCTGTGGACCTAAAGTCAACAAGGATCCCAGACAAGCCATCTGGATTCATGCTAGGGAAAAAGCAAAGATTCTAATTTTTAAATGAAATTTCATAACTATAAATGTGTTCTAGGTAAACTTCTAGACACTAGTATTTTAAACATTCAAAAATTATACTTCTCATATTAGCAGCAATACTTTTCCTGGATCATAGTAATATACACAAACATTCAAATAAGCACAATTATGACAAAAAAAATAGTCTGAATTTTAAGGAAAAATCTAGAAAATAGACTATCCAATTATAGTTCAAAGCAAGAGATAGAAAAAATGTCCATTTTTTTCTGTAGTGTATCCCCAAATAAGGGTATACAATAAAAAAAGTCCTAAATGGAGAATCTCTCCAATGAGTCCCCTTAAATGCGAAAGACCCAATATTCATCCAAGATAAGACCCCATGTATAGCACATATAAGCTCTGGGCATCCATATCCAAACTTCCATTCATGGTAAGGAGTCAGGTCCTCATAGCAATGCTGAATAATTAATCTCCCTCACAGGGTTCTATGCCTAATTCTACTAATCTGCTAATCACAGATGTCCACCAGTTCTCTATCCTGGGTCCTCTTCTCTTTTCTTTTCCCTCTACACTATTTTGCTTGGTAATCTCATCAGCTCCCCTCATTCTAATTACCATTTCTATACATAAGGTTCTAAGATTTCTTTGTTCAACTTCAACTTCTTTCTCCAACTGCTTATTTGTGCTGGATGTCTTGTAGACATTATGTACAAAAACACAACTCATTATAGTTTCCTCAAACCCTCTCCTTGTCCAAACTTCCCTATTTATTGTTGAGAATAGCATTATCCTCCCATTTCAAAAGATGTTCAATAGGTTCAAAACCTAGGTATCACCCTCAACTCCTTACTCTCTCACCCCTCATAGGCAACCAGCTGCCAACATTTCTACCTTCATAATATCTCTTTATATGCCCTCTTCTATCCTCTGATACTACCAACACCCTGATCCATGTTCTCATTTCTTCACACCTGAACTACTGCAATAATGTTTTGTCTCCCTGCCACAAGTCTCTCTCTCCACTCCAGTACATCCTCCACTTAGCTGTCAAATTGACAAGTCTGACCATGTGACACACATACACACCCCATCCTATTCAATCAATTCCAGTGGGTCTTTATTGACTCCAGGATCAAATATAAAATCCTATATTTTGCTTTAAAAACTCTCCATAATCTGACCCCTTCTTATCTTTCCAGTCCTTTTATAATTTTGCAGTCCCCATCCTTCCATGTACTGGCCTCCAAGTGCTAGCTACTGATACAATGACACTGATCTTCTTTCTGTTCTTCATGTTAGACAATCCAGCTTTCAATGCCACACATTTTTACTGGCTGTCCCCCATGCATGGAATGCTCCCCTTCATCATAATCACCTTTTAACTTCCCTAGCTTCCTTCAAGTCTCAGATAAAATTGCATCTTCTACAAAAAAGCCTTTCCTGATTCCACTTTAATGCTTGTACTTTTTCACTGTTTTATCTATTTTTTTCTATTCTCCAATTTATCTCTCCTCAAAGCTTTGTACAGTGCCTAGCACATAGCAGTTACTTAATAAGAGCTTGTTCACCCACTGACTTAATGAAATGGATTTCAGGGGTGGGTTACCTACAGCCTGGAGGCCACATGTAGCCCACTAGGTCCTCAAGTGCAGCCCTGTGACTGAATCCAAACTTCACAGAACAGAGCCCCTTAATAAAAGGATTTTTTCTGTAAAACTTGGACTCAATCAAAAGGCCACACCCAAGGCCATCTGTGGCCTCAAGACCTTAGGTTCCCCAGCCCTGGATTAGCCCAACACTATTTCTTTATAGCTGATCTTTTCTCTTCTCTTTTTCTTGGTTTTCCCTTTCAATGTAGCTTCTTTAGTTGTTTTTGCTGGTCTTTAAAATAGGGTAAGGGTGATAGCAGTCAGAAATTTCCTTATCAGTCAAAGGCTATTCACTAAACAGCTTCATCATTTTCATGAATTTGACATTGATGGATTTGGCAACTTCTCCCAATATTTGTGCACTCAGACAAGTCATATCCAAGGTATAATCTGAAAGGGATGACAACTCTAAAGATAGAGAGTAAAGACAATCCCATTTTAATAGGTCTGGGCCCTTCCTCACAAACTTCAGTCCCCCGATTTTACAGATGAAGAAATTGAGGCTCAAGGAAGTTAGGTGACATACCCACAGTTACACAAGTTACAAGGCAAACATAAGATCCTTTGACTGTAAATGTAGTGCTCTTTCCACTGGCAATGTGCTGCCTCAGAATATTGCTATTCTACTAGGTCAATACACTTAAACTGAAAAACATAAAAATAGGGCAAATTTATTTTGATCAAGGGGAAAAGTTTTCCCCTTCTGAGAGAAGAAGTGGGGCCAGTCATGTGGTAAGAATGAGAGACAACAGATGTACAGCCCCATTGCTACAGTGGTATTTCTGAAATGTTAAAAGAGCTAGAGGAAGATCTCTGGCAAGTCAGATGGATTCTCTTGAGAGGAATCGTAGAGAGAAGTGGACAAGAACAGCATAGATAATGTGCAAAAGGGGTTGCCATCTGCACTGCTGGAAGGAGTACCCCTATCAACAACATTATAGTTATATTTAATCGATCAGCTTTTATTAATTACCTAACAAGTGTCAGCCACTGTAATAAGCACTGAGAAAATAAAGACATAAAGCCACTGTTTTCAGGGAACTTACATTCTATGTAGACATACAAGCACACATATCATAGATTTGACTGGTATGGAAAGGAAACCAGAAATAGCTTTGGCTTTGGGGGAGAACAAAGAAGGAGAAAATTTTCCAGATGGGGGAATCATGCTGGACTCCCAGAAGGAGTGAATCAGTACAAAATCAGCTTAGCTCCAGCTCTGGCCTTCTCCAATAAACTTCACTGGAAGCTTAGCATTCTGCCCTTTGCTGGAGTTGACAGCACTTATCTTGCAGTGGTTTCTCTGGAGTATATAACCCTGAGATGTGAGTTGTTATTTTTTGGGAGGGAGAGGGAGTAAGAACTGAAAGATAAGAATCACATCACTCTTAACTGAGGGTGGCAAGGCAGCTTGGAATATCTGACTACTCAGTCCTAAGTAAAAGAGTATTAGAGTCTGTCATCCCTCTGCTCAGACCTTTCTTCTCTGGAAAGATGTAATGCAATTCCTGGAGTCTTAGAGAAGTTCTAGTTTCACAAAAGTTGGTAAGGATCTAAGTTTTAGGGAGGGTTAATTAAAGAGTTAGACAGAGGATTCTGGGAAGATAGCAGAGTAAGTCAGAAAATTCCAAGCTCTCCAGATTTCTCCCATAAATGAAATAAAATAGTGCCTCAGGGCAAACATAAAGTGGTTAAAAATAAACAGGAGTTGGGGCAGAACAGTGGTTCTCCTAGGACAATCAGAAAAGATGTGAAGAAAAATCCCAGGACCAGTTTTGGTCCCATGAAGAATAAACACCTCCAGGCTAGTTCCACTTAAACAAGTGGAAAGCCCTGGGGTTAGCTGTGTTGGGAGGCAGCCTTTGCCCCAGCCACAGGAACTTTTACCCCTGGGGAAAATGAGGGCAGTTGGGCATCTGAGCTAGGGAAGATCAAGGCAATCTCTGCTGACAAGGAACATCAGAGCCCTCTGTGCTGCTGCCTGGGTGAGAAGGAACCAGCCCCTGCCCAGTGACTGCAGAAGCATTGGGGCAAGGACATGACTGGGTGTGGGCATTTACGGGAGGCTGTAGGTTTTGGTTTTGGTTCCAGGCCAGAGAGGAAAACTGAAAGAGGATCTGAGGCCAAAGGCACCATTCCCTATACACCAAGACTAGAGATGATTACAAAAATAAGCCGCTACAAATAAAAAAAAATGAGCAGGCAAAGGAGAAAGAATAACACCATAAAGTTACTATGGGAATAGAGAAGACTGGGGTTCATCTTCAAAGGAGGATACTGAAGTAAAGAAACCCTCTTCTACCCCAAAGAGTAATATCAAATGGTCACCTGCCCAAAAAGAATTCATAGAAGAGCTTTTACAATAATTTAAAAATCAAATGAGAGAGATTGAGGAAAAACTAAAAAAAAAGAAAAGAAAAGAAAAGAAAAGAAAAAGAGAAAAATAAGAACAATCCAAGAAAAAACAAGAAGATTATGAAAAGAAAGTCAACCAATTATAAAAGGAGATCCAGAATCTTAAGAAGAAAATGATTCCTTGAAAATGAGAATAGAGGGGCAGCTAGGTGGCACAGTGGATAGAGCTCTGGCCTTGGAGTCAGTAGGTCCTGCATTTAAATCTGGCCTCTGACACTTGACACATATATTACTAGTTGTGTGACCCTGGGCAAATCACTTAACCCCAACTGCCTAAGTAAAAAGAGAGAGAGAGAGAGAGAAAGAGAGAGAGAGAGAGAGAGAGAATAGAACAAGAGGAAGCCAGCTAAGAGACCAAGAAATAATAAAATAAAATATAAAGAATGAAAAAAATAAAAGAGAATATGAAACATCTCATAAGAAAAACAACTGATCTGGAGAACAGATCAAGAGAAAACATAAGAATATTGGACTACCTGAAAGCTATGATCAAAAACAGAATCTTGATACAATAACACAAGAAATAATTAAAGAAAATTGTCCTGAAGCATTAGAACAGGAGGGGAAAGTAGAAATAGAAAAAAAAAAATCCAGTGATCGCCACCTGAAAGAGATCCTATGAGGAAAATTCATAGGAATACCATAGTTAAATTCCAAAATTCCCAGCTCAAGGAGAAATATTATAAGCAACAAGAAAAAACAATTTAAATATGGCAGTGCCACAATTAGAAACACATAAGACCTAGCAGTGGCAACACTAAAAGATCACAGGTCTAAGAGCCCTACACCCACCAATACCTAAAAGACCGCAGGAATATTATATATCAAAGAGCAAAAGAACTGGGGTTCCAGCCAAAAATATCATATCCAGCAAAGCTAAGCATAATCTTGAATGAAAAAAATGTACATTTTAGTGAATTGTCAGACTTTCAAGATTTTGTCAAAAAAAATCCTGAACTTAATAAAAGATTTGACATACATGAGTTAAGAGAAATATAAGCTACATACCAAAGACTAACTACAAGGGACTCAATAAGGACAGACTGTTTACCTTTTATAGGAGGAAATATAAACATATGTCTAAGATTATTATTAGTAATTGGGTAGTTCATAAGAAAGATTGGGGTAGACCTGAGTATGATGTGATCTTAAAAAGTAAAACTATCTAGAACAGCTAAAAAGAGTAATTATCTTATACAAATAAGGTGAGAGAGAAAGAAACAACACAGAGGAATTAGATGGAGGAGGAATGCTGGTAGTTCTGGAAACCTACTTTCACCAAGAATGGGTTCAAGAGGGAACAATACATATAAATATATATATATACATATATATATAGAGAGAGAGAGAGAGAGAGAGAGATGGGTATAAAAGTCTTCTAAATTCAGAAAGAAATAAAATGCTAAGAGGATAGGGAGGGATCTTTAGAGGGGAGAGTGAGGGAATAGGTTAAAGGGGGTATAGAAGGATGTTTAGATTAATGGGAATGGGAAGATAAGGGAGGGATTCTTGGAAGGTGGGTAGGTTAAGTAATAAGAAGGCAAGGTAGCAGTAAAGTAGAGGAGTTAGGAGGGATAGGATATGAGAGATACGCACAAACAAAATAAAGATCAGGAGCAGAATGTGTTATGGAAAAAAGGAGCAGGGTTGGTAATCATGATCTCAGACAAAGTTAAGGCTAAAATAGATTTAATCAAAAGAGGACAATAGGGAAACTACACTATGTGTCAGCTAGATCCCTTAATGTTATTTTGGACTATTTAAAATAACTAGACAGTATAAGGTTGGAATATTGCTGTGGTGTAGGATATCACGAGTTGGTAGACTTGGGAAAATATGAAAAGATTTGGACTTATAAAGGAAGAGGCTATCCACCCTCAGAGAAACAGGTAATAAGTAAATAATAATAATAAGTAAAGTACAGTCTTACATAGGTGCATATGAATGTATTTGTCCATATATAAGTATGATTATAGATATCTAAGTATATGTATGTATAAGTGCATGTATATAAGGGTATGTGTGTGTGTATATATGTGTGTCTATGTATTTATGTATGTGTATATATGCATAGGTATGTATATAATATATGTGTGTGTATACATATACATATGTACACACACACATACATATACACACACACATACATTTGTGCTTAATTGTAGCCCTGGGCAGGGGGTGGGGGGAGGAAGAAGGAAAAAAGAATAGAGTAAAAAGTGCACAGCAGAGAACAAAAGAAAACTTACAAGGAAGCAAACAAAGATGGACAGTTCCCAACACAATAAGTAGGATTTACAATACAAGCTTTCTTGAAATGGAAATTTATCACCATATATTTTGAATCCTTTCTTACTTTCTGCTATGTATATAACAATGCTTTGTTTTTCTTTTCTTATTTTGTATTTGTTTTGATATTTAAGTTTATAATATATTTATTTTTCTTTTCTTACTGTGTAGTTAAATTTTCGTTGATAAGTATAAAATTTTAAAAAAAAGAGTTAGATACTTAGCCTTGGGTCAGGAAATCTATACTTTCTAGGCCCCAGCTTGTATGCAGATGGTAGCATCTCCTGACCTGATGAGCTCAGGCCAGCCTGGGGCAGGAAAGGGAGTATATTTTAAAAGAGCCCTACACCCACCAATACCTAATACAATCAGACAATGAAACATGAGAGGTATCAAGGTATTGAAGGGGACAATGAACCAAGCCAAAGTCAGCTTTGATTTAGATTGACTATGTGGCTGCAAAGACAAAATGATTTTTCTCTCTCTCCCTTTTTCCTAGTTATTCCTTCAATTTTACTTATTCGTGCTTCAATTTCTGCCTCTTCTCTCATTTTTCTTAGTGAGAAGAGAAGGAATTTCAGTAGCCTTTCATGCAAGTGAAAGGGTTTGGGGAAGAACCAATTACCTTGGTTTTCTTACTATCCATCCATCTTGACTGGAAAACAATAGATCCCCCTTTTTGATGTGCTACTCATCCCATATTGCCTAATATGGTTAGTGAAGAAACTGGTTTATATGCTAGATTAATAAATCATACATTGTCTAGTTTTATAGACCAATTTTATGACTATTCAATATGTATATAATTTGTGAAGTTCTGTGTCTTAGTGGGGCCACTGCTACAATAGTTTATGAACATTAAAGAAAATAATTGGGAGGTTTTTGTTGTATTTTTATCATTACTTCTTTTTCTGTTGAGTTCTTCTCTTTAGGCATGCTTTTACCCTCATTATCACTTGTGTAATGTAAGTCATTGACACAAGTTCAAGAAAAGCATTGTGAATATAACAAATGCTGATCAAAGTCTAACATTTTTCTTCACCTAGTTTACTGCCTTACCATCTGCCCTTCAATTTTAAAGGACTTTCAATAAAGCAGGAGCTGAAGTAAATACAGATATCCCACTGCTATCTATTTAGCTTTCATTAAGTGAGTTGGTGTATTGCTCAGACTCATTCTCAAAACCAGCCCATCATCTAAAAGTATTTACATAAGTCTCTTTGCATTATATTCCAACTTCTGCAACACTAGTATTAACTACTGACATCTGCCAAGTCTGACTGGTAAGTGCTTTACAGTACCAATTCATCCTAAGCAAAAAGCATTTCTGAGTGCTACAGTGTTCTTGTTAATGCCAGTAAGAAGTATCAGAGCTCATATGACACCTAGCAGAAATTAGTACCCACATTCAAAGAAAAGCTTTTGTTATTTCCCAGAGTATTATGTGGACTTTATTGAGATGACTGCATCTGACACCTGCTGTAATATAAAATGCAGCTATAATTAGCCAACTGATGCACATTGCAGTTTAGGTCGAATCCCTTCTGTGGGAATTATGCTTTAAAATATTCAGAACTCCAAGTGGCTCTCATTACATTTAATTTTTACTTAGAATTAGGTGGTCTAGAAAAAAAATTTAGGATTGTAATAGCCCCCTGCTGAATGCCACACAGCAACGTGAAAAACCATAGGGTTTTTTTCCCCTCTAAAAAAAGTGAGAACAGCAGACTACACTACAGCCTTCAATTGAAGTCTGGCTTTGCTTAATTGTACTTTTTGCACTCATCAGTCTCTCCTCTTCAGAGCAAGCAAAAAAAATTGCCTGAATAGCCAAAGAAAAGTTTCCCACAGTCACTGGCCACAGAAAAACACTATTGTCCTTCCTCACAGTGTGATGGACAACATTTCTATAAATGGGTAGCCAGTCTGTCAATGGCACCCTTGCTGAAAAGGCAAAGGAAGAGAACAGATTCTGCCAATATCTGACAAAGCATGTTAACACATAATCAGGCATTCACTAGTCAGGCAGCTGCCCCAGGACCTTCATAACACAGGTGCCTTTAAGCCATTTCCTATTCACAGATAAAAGAAGCAAGCAGGAGATACCTGGGAAAGGAGCAGTCTATTATGGCCAACCAAATGTCCATTTCTGGGCTGTGTGTATGAAAATAGAAAGGAGAAAAAAAGAAACTTCAGCTTGAACTGTGATATTGTGAAACGGCAGAACACTCATAAAATCCATAATTTGAGCTTGTTATTTTTTTTCCTACATTTCTCTCTTCCTCTTTTTGGGGGGACAGATGTATGTATGTATGTAGCAAAGTAGCACTATCTCTAACAATGGAGGTCATGTTTGACTCATCAGCCTGACAAGTGCATTTGCTCAGATGATCTTTGCTGCCTCAGGCCTGAAATGAAAACTTGGTATGTGTCTAAAGGATTTCAGCCTATTACTTCATTCCAGGTTATTTCTTGCTCTGAAAAACAAACAACAAAACAAAACAAAAAAAACAATCATTCATAAAGCTGTGACCAGATGTGCATACTGGTAGCTATGATAGAGAATGAGGGAATGGATCTGCTATTTCACTGTTTCATTTCCTTAGTTCTTGGTGAAGACATTC
The DNA here is from genome assembly GCF_900497805.2 of Vombatus ursinus. Lineage (NCBI taxonomy): Eukaryota > Metazoa > Chordata > Mammalia > Diprotodontia > Vombatidae > Vombatus > Vombatus ursinus. The sequence goes on from NW_020955184.1 coordinate 2,591,228, forward strand.
CCTCTTCAAATGCAGGTCCACATCTTCTCTGAAATTTAAAATCTTAGAGTTGCCTAGAGGTTAAGTGACTTGCTCAGTCACATAGCCAGTATATATCAGAAACAGGACTTGAATACAGCTCTTCCTGGCTCCAAGGCCAGCTCTCTAGCCACTGTACTATGTTACTTCTATGTAGTTAAGATAATAGAGATTTTTAAAAATATAATTGTGGTGAGCATTTTGCCTTTTTCCAATTTGCTCAGGATAAAAACATTAGTTCTACTTTAATTTCATCTAGGCAGGAAATCTGGTGCCAAGAGAGTTGTATGCAAATCTAGTGCCTTCATTATCATGTTTTTAAATGTTACATAATAAGTTTATGAATTAATGTGCATATAGTAAAATAAATAATAAAATTTGCTTATTACTTGAGTCTTTCAGTCTATTCTCAAGTAAGTATCAAGTCCCTAAGTATAGACGATGCAAAGTCATGCATAATGGTTCCACACAGAATCATAAAATTCAAAGCTGAAAAAGATTTTAGAGATCATATCATGATCTCTAATAATAAGGAGCATCATCTTAACAAAACACAAATTCTTCCACATTAGTACCACAGAAAGAGACTAAAGCCCATGTCGAGCTTTATGGAAAGTTCTCCAGTCTAACTGATCATAGGACTCCCCCATGCCTGCATTGCAATAATAGTTGGCATTTCTATCATATAATAAGGTGTATATAGCACCTTATGTAAATTATCTCATTTGGTCTTCAAAACTCTGGGTACTTATCCTCACTTTACAGATGGAAACTGGTGTGACCCACACATAGTGACATTCCTAGTGTCAGAGTAGTATTTGAACTCATATTTTCCTTACTCTAAGACTAGTATTCTTATGCCATGTGGCACTTTTTCTAATAACAACTCATGAGACAAATAATGAAAAAATAATCACCATTTTTCTATTGTAATAAATCTGCAGTCTTATTTATTTAGGTACTCCTTCCCCCAGTGACATAAATTGCAACCCAGTCATATCTGTCCATCAGGTGCTTCTCTTTCCCATACTCTTTTATAAATTCTCCACAAGGGGTTCACCCAGTGGGGGATTTCCTCTGGTTCTTTTGACATTTTTGTGGATGCCAGTGGAACACATGGGTTCTCTACTGTCTAGCTCTCCTTCTGTCTAGATGACTGATCCATCTCTTTTCTTTGAATATTAGATTTTTCTGATGACATCATTTATACTATATCTCCTGCATAATTCCTCACATGTAAAAGTGTTACAGCAACATGCATCTCTTTATTTCCTTTTGAATGATTATTAACTTCAATTCTTCAAAGATTGATATTGCATAACTCCAAGTATATATCATCATAAAAAAAAATTTTTGATGTTAGGAGGATAGTCCTGGATGAGATTTCTGGGAGCCAAGATGGCAGAGTAAGCAGTAAGTTGCTATCATTCTCCCTTTTTGACCTCTTAAAAAAACAGAAAATAATACCCCATGAAAAATCCTGCAACTGTGGAGCCAACAGAAAGACAAGGTGGAACAGTCTCTTAGGCTGAGAAATTTAGAGGATCAACAAGAAAGGTCTGTTTCACTAAGGTAAATGGGGAGCATATTCCAGGATAGGAAGTGTTCCAGCAAGCCAGTTGCAAGCCTTACCTCAGCAAACCAGTGGGAGATCCTGAGTCCAAGAGTGGTGGAGCAGGCAAGTGCCAACACCAAGGCCCCTCACATGCCTTAGCCAGGAGAACTGGCAGACTCCAGCTTGGAGAACCACCAACTGTGCCAGGACAGCCACAGCTGGGCACGCGTTCCCCAGCAGTTGACCTCCACTTGATTCAGCACAGTCCTAGGGCAGATAAGCATCATCTAGTGATTGGACATCCTTATGTTCCAGTGCAGCCCAAGGCAGGCAGGCATTCTTCAGCAGCTATGCCTCCACCTGCTTCAGTGCAGCACAGAGCAGACAGGTGTCCTTCTGTAGTCAACTCCCTCATGCTCCAACTTAGCCCCAGGAAAATGCAGAAAAACCCCACCTGGCCTCAGCATATGCCAGACACCACCACTAGGACCACAGCCCAACACCAGGTAAGCTGCCACACCCCTACAAACAACAGCTGCCACCACCTGATTCTCCAGGACACAAAGACAGCAACCAGGCCCCTGATCCCCAGCAAAAGAAGCTTGGGAGAGTGCCTCCTGTGCGCCAGCAGAAGAGTCCAGCTTTAAAAGGCAGGAAATAAGCAAACATCATAAGCAAGGAGTAGAAAAGAGCACTGACCATAGATAATTATTATGGTGACAGGGAAGATCAAAATTCAAACTCAGGAGATGACAACACTGCCAATATACCTACATGTGAAAACTCAAAGGGAAATATGAATTCGTCTCAAGCCCAAAAAGCCTTCTTGGAAGAACTCAAGAAGGATTTCAAAAGTCAAACAAAAGAAGTAGAAGAAAAATTTGGAAAAGAAATAAGAATTATGCAAGAGAGAGTCAATAGCGTGGGAAAAGAAGGATAAAAATTGACTGAAGAAAACAACTCCTTAAAAAATACAATTGGCCAAATGGAAAAGGAGGTGCAAAAGAGAACTGAAGAAAACAATTCATTAAAAATTGAAAGTGGGCAACTGGGAAGCTAATGACTCTATCAGACATCAAGAATCAGTCAAACAAAATCAAAAGAATGAAAAAATAGGGGGATCTAGGTGACATAAAGCAATGGCCCTGGAGTCAGGAAGACCTGAGTTCAGATCTGGCCTGACATTTACTATCTGTGAGAGCCTGGGCAAGTCACTTAACCCAAGTGCCTCCCCAAAACAAATAAACAAACAACAAGAAAAAAAAGAATGAAAAAAAAGAAGAAAATGTAAAGTTCCTCAATGGAAAAACAACTGACTTAGAAAATAGATCCAAGAGAGATAATTTAAGAATTATTGGCTTACCTTAAAACCATGATGACAAAAAGAGCCTGGACAGTATCTTTCAAGAAATTATCCAGGAAAACTGCCCTGAGGTCATAGAGCCAGATAGTAAAATAGTCATTGAAAGAATCCAAAGATCACCTCCTGAAAGAGATACCAAATTGACAACACCAAGGAATATTGTACCCAAATTCCAGTATTATCAGGTCAAGGAGAAAATACTGCAAGCAGCCAGAAAGAAATAATTTAAATATTATGGAACCACAGTCAAGATTACACAGAACCTAGTTGCTTCTACATTAAAGAATCAGAGGGCTTGGAATATGATATTCCAAAAGGAAAAGGAGCTTGGATTACAACCAATGATCAACTACCTAGCAAAACTGAGCATAATCTTTCAGCGGAGGAGATGAATATTCAATGAAATAGGGGACTTCCAAACCTTCCTGATGAAAAGACTGGAGTTTAACAGAAAATTTGATCTTCAAATACAGCAAATTTGATCTTCAAGACTCAAGAGATGCAAAAAAAAGTAAAAAGGAAAGAAAAAAAACACATGTCATTCAATAAGGGTAAACTGTTTACATCTCTACATGGGAAGATGATAACTCTTGAGAACAGTATCTTTATTATCACATTTAGTATGGGGTATACATAAACAGAGATTGTGAGTATAAGTTGACTTTGTTTTGATGATAAAAAATTAATTAATTAAGGAGTGAAGAAAGGGTTGTAATGGGAAAAGAGAGATGGAGGAGGCAGAAAAGAATAAATTACCTCACATAAAGAAGTGCAAAGACCTATTATAGTAGAGAGAAAGAAGGAAGGGAGGAGAGCATTGTTTGAACCTTACTCTCATTGGATTTGGCTCAAAGAGAGAGTAACATGCACACTCACTTGGATATAGAAATCTATCTTACCCTATAGGAAGTAGGAGGGGAAAGGGGAAAGAAAAGGGAGGTGGTGAATAGGAGGGACAGCAGAAGAGAGGGAAGAAGTAGCAAGGGGAAAGAAAAAGGAGTAGGGCTGATAAAAGTGAGAGCAGATTGAGGGAGGCAGTGGTCAGAAGCAAACCATTTGTAAGGAGAAAAAGGGAAAAAAAGAAATAGAAAAGCATAAACAGGGGGAAAATAGGATGGAGAGAAAAACAGTAATTCTAACTGTGAATGTGAATAGGATGAACTCTCCCATAAAACATAAGCAGATAGCACAGTGGATTAAAAATCATAATTCTATAATATGCTATTTATATGAAACACATTTGAAGCAGAGACACACAGAATAGAGGTAAAAGGCTGAAGGAAAATATATTATGCTTCAGCTGAAGTAAAAAAAGAAGAAGAAGAAGAAAAGCAGAGTAGCAATCCTGACCTCAGACAAAGCAAAAGCAAAAATAGATCTAGTTAAAAGGAATAAGAAATGAAATTACATCCTGCTGAAAGGTACAATAGACAGTGAAGTACTATCAATACTAAACATATATGCACCAAGTGGTACAGAATCCATATTCTTAGAGGAAAAGTTAAGTGAGTTACAGGAAGAAATAGACAGCAAAACTACACTAGTGGGGGACCTCAACCTCCCCCTCTCAGACCTAGATAAATCTAACCACAAAATAAACAAGAAAGAAGTTAAGGGGGTAAATAGAATTTTAGAAAAGTTAGATATGGTAGACCTCTGGAGAAAATTGAAAGGGGATAGAAAGGAATATACACTTTTCTCAGCAATACATAACACCTACACAAAAACTGACCATGTACTAGGGCATAAAAAACTCACAATCCAATGAAAAAAGGCAGAATTATTAAATGCATCTTTTTAAAATCATGATGCAATAAAAATTACATGTAATAAACTGCCACAGAAAGATAGACTAAAGATTCATTGGAAACTAAATAATCTAATCCTGAAGAATGAGTGGGTCAAACAACAAATCACAGAAACAATCAAAAAACTTCATCAAAGGAATGACAATAATGAGACAACACACCAAAACATGTAGTATGCATCCAAGCAGTTCTTGAAAGAAATTTCATGTCTCTAAATGCTTACATGAATAAAATAGAGAAAGAGGAGACCAATGAATTAGGCATGCAACTAAAAAAGCTAGAAAGAGAACAAATTAAAAATTCCCAATTAAATTCCAAATAAGAAGTTTTGAAAATCAAAAGAAAGATATTGATGTTAAGAAAATTATTGAACTAATAAATGAAACTAAGATCTGGTTTTATGGGAAGAAATAATAAAATAGATAAACCTTTGGTGAACTTGATTTAAAAAAAGAAAGAAGAAAACTAAATTGCCAATATCAAAAATTAAAAGGGTGAATTCACTACCAATGAAGAGGAAATTAAAACAATAATAAGAGCTAGTTTGCCCAACTGTATGGCAATAAATCTGACAATCTAAGTGAAATGGATGAACACTTAACAAAAATATAATTTCCCAGATTAACTGCAGAGGAAATAAAATACTTAAATAGCCACATTTCAAAAAAAGAATGTGAATAAGCTATAAATGAGCTCCCTAAGAAAAAATCTCCAGGGCGAGATGGATTCACAAGTGAATTCTATGAAACATTTAAAAAACAATTAATTCCAATACTATGTAAACTATTTGGAAATATAGGTGAAGAAGGAGTCCTACAAAATTCTTTCTATAATACAAAAATGGTACTGATACCTAAACAGGGAGGAGCCAAAACAGAGGAAGAAAATTATAGAACAATTTCCTTAATGAATATAGATGCAAAAATTTTAAATAAAATAATGGCAGAGAGATTATAGCAACTTATCATGAGGATAATACACTATGACCAGGTGGGATTTATACCAGGAATGCAGGGTTGGTTGAATAGGTCATAGAAGAGCTCAAAAGGATTTTGAGAAGCAAGTAAGAAAAATAGAGGAAAAACTGGGAAGAGAAATGAGAGTAATGCAAGAAAATCATGAAAAACAAGTCAACAGCTTGCTAAAGGAGACTCAAAAAAAATACTAAAGAAAATAACACCTTAAAAAATAGCCTAGCAGAGCCAAGATGGTGGAGTAAAAGCAGTGACTTTCTTGAGCTCTCCCCCAAAACCCCTCCAAATTTCAGTAAAAATGGCACTAAACAAATTCTAGAGCAGCAGAACCCACAAAAAGACAGAGTGAAACAAATTTCAAGCCCAAGACAGACTCCATGGTTGATCAGAAAGGTATATTTGCCCCAGGCTGGGAGAAGAGTCCAGTTTGGCATGAGTGCACAGGCCTCAGCGAACTTGGAGTGGCCCTCTAGAGGACTGAATCACAGGCAGCTGTGGCAGTATCCAGACTTCTCAACCCTGAACACCAAAGAGAACTTCATGGGAAAAGTCTGTGTCTGCAGTGAGAGAGAAGCACTGGGTCCCAGCCCCATTCCCCAAGCACATCTCTGGGGCAGCGGTTGCCTCCTGAGCTTCCAGGCCAAAGACTGAGGGGGAATCAAGTGGCTGATCAGAGGGGAATTTCAGGGATCTCTCTGTGGGTGCAGGATTCTCTTGCTTAGCTCATGCTTGGATCTGGGTCACAGTTCTGAGTAGTGGTCCTGGGGCGAGAAGGAGTGCTGGCTTGGTGAAGCTTGTAGTGGCTGTGGAGAGGAAATCCTCCTCACAGTTCCAACATAGAAAAGAGTGCTTGTAGTCACTCATATACCAGAGCACAGACCAGGAAAGGAGTAAACACCTCGGCCTTGATCAGCACCTTGGAAGAACTGAAAATTTTCAGGTCCCTAGAAGTACCTCTGAAAACAGCTGCACAAAATCCCTGAAGCTTGGGACAGTACATTCTCCACAATGGAAAGAGACTCCTACCTTATCAAAGAGTTTATAACTCAAGTAATTGGCTAGGATCATGAGCAAGCAGTGCAAAAAGAGTCAGACTATATTATCTTACTTTGATGACAAAGAAGATCAAAACATACAACCAGAAGAAGACAACAAAATCAAAGCTCCTACATCCAAAGCCTCCAAGAAAAATATGAATTGGTCCCAGGCCATGGAAGAGCTCAAAAAGGATTTTGAGAAGCAAATAAGACAAGTAGAGGAAAAACTGAGAGTGATGCTAAAGGAGACCCAAAAAAATACTGAAGAAAATAACACCTTAAAAAATAGCCTAACCCAAATGGCAAAAGAGGTTCAAAAAGACAATGAGGAAAAGAATGCCCTTAAAAGCAAAATTAGCCAAATGGAAAAGGAAGTCCAAAAGCTTACTGAAGAAAATACTTCCTTAAAAATTAGAATGGAGAAATGGGAAGATAGGGACAATTTGAGAAATCAAGGCACTGTAACACCAATCAAAAGGAATGAAAAAAATAGAAGAAAACGTGAAAAATCTCATTGGAAAAACAACTGACCTGGAAAATAGATCCAGGAGAGAGAATATAAAAATTATTGAACTATCTGAAAGCCATGATCAAAAAAAGAGCCTAGACATCATCTTTCAAGAAATTATCAAGGAAAACTGCCCTGATATTCTAGAACCAGAGGGAAAACAGAAATTGAAAGAATCCACCAATCACCTCCTGAAAGAGATCCCCAAAGGAAAACTCCTAGGAATGTTGTAGCCAAATTCCAGAATTCCCGGGTCAAGGAGAAGATATTGCAAGCAGCCAGAAGGAAGTAATTCAAGTGTTGTGGAAACACAATCAGGATAACACAAGATTTAGAAGCTTCTACATTAAGGGTCCGGAGGGCAAGGAGTATGATATTCCAGAGGGCAAAGGAATTAGAACTACAACCTAGAATCACCTACCCAGCAAAACTGAGTATAATCCTTCAGGGTAAAAAATGGTCATTCAAGTAAATAGAGAACTTTCAAGCATTCCAGTGGAAAAGACCACAGCTGAATAGAAAATTTGACCTTCAAATACAAGACTCAAGTGAAACATGGAAGAGGTGAACAGGAAAGAGAAATCATAGGAGACTTATTAAGTCTGTTTACATTCTGCTTACATTCCTGCAGGGAAAGATGATATTTGTAACTCATGAGTCCTTTGTCTGTGTTAGGGTAGTGAGAAGGAAAAAATTATATGTTTATATAGAGAGATAGAGGACACAGGGTGAGTTGAAGATGAAGGGGTGATATCTAGAAAATAAAATTAAGGGATAGGAGAAGATTATACTAGGAGAAGGAGAAAGGGAGAAGTAGAATGAGGTAAAATATTTCACATGAAACAGATAAGAAAAGGATTATACAGTGGAGGGGAAATGGGGGAAAGTGAGAGGGAATCCTATTCTCATAGGATTTGGCTTAAGGAGGGAATAACATACACAATGGGGTATGGAAATCTATCTTACTGTACAGGAAAATAAGGGGTGAAGGGGACAAGAGAACAGGGGGTTGATAGAGGGGAGGGCAGATTGAGGGAGGGGATAATCCAAAGCAAACATTTCTGAGGAGGGACAGGGTCAAAAGAGAGACTAGAATAAATGGGGGGTAGGATAGGATGAAGGGAAATATACTTCGTTTTTCACAACAGGACTACTACAGAAGTGTTTTGCATGACTACACATCTATAACCTGTATTGAGATGCTTGCCTTTTCAATGAGAGTGGGTGGGGAGGGAGGAAGGGAGAAAATTTGGAACCCAAAGTTTTAAAAACACATGTTAAAAATAAAAAAAGTTTTTTTAATTAAAAAAAAAGAGTTTGTAACTCAAGTAATTGGCAGGGATCATGAGCAAGCAGCACAAAATGAATCAGACCATTGAATCTTTCCTTGGTAACAAAGAAGATCAAAACATACAATCTGAAGAAGACAGCATACTCAAAGATCCTACATCCAAAGCCTCCAAGAAAAATATGAATTGTTCCCGGGCCATGGAAGAGCTCAAAAAGGATTTTGAGAAGCAAGTAAGACAAGTAGAGGAAAAACTGAGAGTGATGCAAGTAAATCATAAAAAACAAGTCAACAGTTAGCTAAAGGAGACCCAAAAAAATACTGAAGAAAATAACACCTTAAAAAATAGCTTAACCCAAATGACAAAAGAGGTCCAAAAAGCCAATGAGGAGAAGAATGCCTTAAAAAGCAAATTGGCCAAATGGAAAAGGAAGTCCAAAAGCTTACTGAAGAAAATACTTCCTTAAAAATTAGAATGGAGCAATTGGAAGCCAGTGACTTTGTGAGAAATTAAGACACTTTAAAATAAATCCAAAAGAATGAAAAAATAGAAAACAATGTGAAATATCTCATTGGAAAAACAACTGATCTGGAAAATAGATACAGGAGAGAGAATTTAAAAATTATTGGACTATCTGAAAACCATGATCAAAAAAAAAAAAAGCCTAGATGTCATCTTTCAAGAAATTACCAAGGAAAACTGCCCTGATATTCTAGAACCAGAGGACAAAATAGAAATTGAAAGAATCCACTGATCTCTTCCTGAAAGAGATCCCCAAAGGAAAACTCCTAGGAATATTGTAGCCAAATTCCCGAGTTCCTAGGTCAAGGAGAAAATATTGCAAGCAGTCAGAAAGAAACAATTCAAGCATTGTGAAAACACAATCAGGATAACACAGGATTTAGCAGCTTCTGCATTAAGTGACCAGAGGGCTTGGAATATAATATTTTGGAGGGCAAAGGAGATAGGATTACAGCCCAGAATCACCTACCCAGCAAAACTGAGTATAATCCTTCTGGGGAAACATGGTAATTCAGTGAAATAGAGGACTCTCAAGCATTCTTGATGAAAAGACCAGAGCTGAATAGCAAATTTGACTTTCAGATACAAGACTCAAGAAAAGCATGAAGAGGTAAACAGGAAAGAGAAATCATAAGGGACTTATTAAGGTTGAACTGTTTACATTCCTACATGGAAAGATGATACTTGTAACTCATGAGTCCTTTGTCAGTATTAGAGTAGTTGGAGGGAAAAATTATATGTATGTAAATAGATAGAGAGATAGATAGAGGGCACAAGATAAGTTGAAGATGAAGAGGTGATATATAGAGAATAAAATCAAGGGGTGAGAGGATTATACTGGGAGAAGGAGAAAGGGAGAGGTAGAATGGGATAAATTATCTCACATAAAACAGACAAGAAAAAGCTTTTACAATGGAGGGAAAACAGAGGAAGGTGAGGGAAAATGAGTGAATCTTATTCTCATCAGATTTGGCTTAAGGAGAGAATAACATACACACTCAATAGGGTATGGAAATCTATCTTAACCTACAGGAAAATAACAGGGGGAAGAGGACAAGAGAGCAGGAGGATGATAGAGGGGAGGGCAGATTGAGGGAGGGGGTAATCAGAAGCAAACTCTTCTAAGGAGGGATGGGGTCAAAAGAGAGAATAGAATAAATGGGGGGGTGGGATAGGATTAAGGAAAATATTCTTAGCTTTTCACAACATGACTACTATGGAAGTGTTTTGCACGCCCACACATGTATAACCTGTATTGAGTTGCTTGCCTTCTCAATGGAAGTGGGTGGGGAGAGAGGAAGGGAGAAAATTTTGAAGCCAAAATTTTAAAAACAAAAGTTAAAAAAAATTGTTTTCACATGCAACTGGGAAATAAGATATACAGGAAATGGGGTATAGAAATCTATCCTGCCCTATTGGAAAATTGAAGGGGAAGGGGATAAGAGAAGGGGGGGAGAGATAGAAGGGAAGGCAGATTAGGGGTATTCAGAATACATGCCATTTTGGTGTGGGGGGAGGGAGGAGATGGGGAGAAAATTTGGAACTCAAAATTTTGTGGAAGTGAATGTTGAAAACTAAAAATACATAAATTATTTTTTTTAAAAAAATAAATAGAGTAACTTCATTCAAAAAAAAAAAAAAAAAGCCTAACCCAAATGGCAGAAGAGGTCCAAAAAGCCAATGAGGAGAAGAATGGCTTAAAAAGCAGAATTGGCCAGATGGAAAAGGAAGTCCAAAAGCTTACTTAAGAAAATGCTTCCTTAAAAATTAAAATGGAGCAATTGGAAGCTACTGACTTTATGAGAAATCAAGGCATTGTAAAACAAAACCAAAAGAATGTAAAAATAGAAAACAATGTGAAAAACCTCATTGGAAAAACAACTGACCTGGAAAATAGATCCAGGAGAGAGAACTTAAAAATTATTGGACTATCTGAAAGCCATGATCAAAAAAAAAAAAACAGCCTAGACATCATCTTTCAAGAAATTATCAAGGAAAACTGCCCTGATATTCTAGAACCAGAGGGTAAAACAGAAATTGAAAGAATCCACCAATCACCTCCTGAAAGAGATCCCCAAAGGAAAATTCCTAGGAATATTGTAGCCAAATTCTAGAGTTCCCAGGTCAAGGAGAAAATATTGCAAGCAGTCAGAAAGAAATAATTCAAGTATTGTGGAAACACTATCAGAATAACATAGGATTTAGCAGCTTCTACATTAAGGGGACTGGAGGACTTGTAATATGATATTCCAGAGGGCAAAGGAGATAGGATTACAGCCAAGAATCACCTATCCAGCAACATTGAGTATAATCCTTCTGGGGAAAAATGGTAATTCAGTGAAATAGAGGACTTTCAAGCATTCTTGATGAAAAGACCAGAGCTGAATAGCAAATTTGACTTTCAGATACAAGACTCAAGAGAAGCATGAAGAGGTAAACAGGAAAGAGAAATCATAAGGGACTTATTAAGTTTGAACTGTTTACATTCCTACATGGAAAGATGATATTTGTAACTCATGAGTCCTTTGTCAATATTAGAGTAGTTGGAGGGAAAAATTATATGTTTGTAAATAGATAGAGAGATAGAGAGATAGGTAGAGGGCACAAGGTAAGTTGAAGATGAAGAGGTGATATATAGAGAATAAAATCAAGGAGTGAGAGGATTATACTGGGAGAAGGAGAAAGGGAGAGGTAGAATGGGATAAATTATCTCACATAAAACAGACAAGAAAAGGCTTTTACAATGGAAGGAATACAGAGGAAGGTGAGGGAGAATGAGTGAATCTTATTCTCATCAGATTTGGCTTAAGGAGAGAATAACATACACACTCAATAGGGCATGGAAATCTATCTTAACCTACAGGAAAATAACAGGGGGAAGAGGACAAGAGAGCAGGAGAATGATAGAGGGGAGGGCAGATTGGGGGAGGGGGTAATCAGAAGCAAACATTTCTGAGGTGGGACAGGGTCAAAAGGGAGAATATAATAAACAGGGCAGGGGGGCAGGATAAGATGAAGGGAAATATAGTTAGTTTTCCACAGCATGACCACCATGGAAGTGTTTTGCATGACTACACAAGTATAACCTGTATCGAATTGCTTGCCTTCTTAATGAGGGTAGATGGAGAGGGAGGAAGGGAGAAAATTTGGAACCCAAAGTTTTAAGAACAAATGTTAAAAAATTGTTTTCACATGCAACTGGGAAATAAGATGTACAGGCAATGGAGTATAGAAATCTATCCTGCCCTACAGGAAAATAGAAAAGGAAGGTGATAAAAGAAGGAGGGGTGATAGAAGGGAGGGCAGATTAGGGAAAAAGGTATTCAGAATGCATGCTATCTTGGGGATGGGGGAGGGAAGAGATGGGGAGAAAATTTAGAACTCAAAATCTTGGGGAAGTGAATGTCAAAAACTAAAAATAAATAAATGAATGGATCTTTTAAAAATTGATAAACATTACCTATCTAAAACCATCAGCAAGCATTATCTGTAATGGGGATAAGCTAGAAGCATTTCCAATAAGATTGGGGATGAAACAAGGATGCCTATTATCACCACTGTTATTCAATATTGTGGTAGAAATGTTAGCTTTAGCAACAAGAGGAAAAAAAAAGAAATTGAAGGTGTTAGAATAGGCAAAGAAAAAGCAAAACTATCACTCTTTGCAGATGATATGACGATATACTTAAAAAATCCTAGAGAATCAACTAAAAAACTACTTGAAATAATTAACAACTTTAGCAAAGTTGCAGGATATAAAATAAACCCACATAAATAATCAGCATTTATATGTATTACTAACAAAGCCCAGCAGCAAGAGATAGAAAGAGAAATTCCATTTAAATGAACTGTAGACAACATAAAATATTTGGGAATCTACTTGCTAAAACAAACCCAGCAACTATATGAACAAATTACAAAACACTTTTCACATGAATAATGTCACATCTAAATAATTGGAAAAGTATCAGTTGCTCATGGGTTGGCTTAGTTAATATAATAAAAATGACAATTTGACCTAATACATTAATATACTTATTTAGTGCCATACCAAACAAATTACCAAATATTATTTTATACAGCTAGAAAAAATAATAGCAAAATTCATCTGGAAGAACAAAAGGTACAGAATATCAAGGGAAATAACGAAAAGAAATGCAAGGGAAGGTGACCTAGCCATACCAAATCTAAAACTGTATTGTAAAGGAGCAATTATCAAAACTACTTGGTACTGGCTAAGAAATAGGATGGTGGATAATTGGAATAAGTTAGGCAGATAAGACACATTGGTCAATGACCTTAGTAATCTACTGTTTGATAAACACAAAGAATCCAGCTTCTGGGATAAGAACTCATTATCTAACAAAAACTGTTGGGAAATGTGGAAAATACTATGGCAGAGAGACAACTAGGTGGTGCAGTAAATAGAGCTCTGACCTTAGAGTCAGGAGGACCGGAGTTCAAATCCATCCTCAGATACATGACACTTACTAGTTATGTGACCCTGGGCAAGTCACTTAACCCCAATTGCCTCATCAAAAAACAAAGAAAAAAATACTATGGCAGAAACAAGGCATAGAAAAACATCTTACATTGTATACCAAGATAAGGTCAAAATGATTTAGACATAAAGGTTGAGACTATTAGCAAATTAAGAGAGCAAGGAATAGTTTAACTGTCAGATATATGGAGAATGGAAGAATTTATGACCAAACAAGAGATAGAGACCATTATGGATATGCAAAATGGATAATTTTGATTTCATCAAATTAAAAAGGTTTTTGCACAAAGCCAATGCAACCAAGATTAGAAGGGAAGCAGAGAGCTGGAAAACAATTTTTACAGCCAGTGTCTCTGATAAAGGCCTCATTTCTAAAACATATAGAGAACCAAGTCAAATTTATAAGAATACAAGTCATAGGAGTGCTAGGTGATGTGGTGGATAGAGCTCTGGCCTTGGAGTCAGGAGGACCTGAGTTCAAATTTGGCCTCAAACACTTGACACTTACTAGTTGTGTGACCCTGGGCAAGTCACTTAACTTTGACTGCCCCACCAAAAAGCAAAAAAAAAAAAAAAATACAAATCATTCCCCAGTTAATAAATGATCAAAGGATATGAACAGGCAGTTTTCAGATGAAGAAATTAAAGCCATCTACAAGTTATATGAAAAAATGTTCTAAATCACTATTGGTTAGAGAAATGCAAATCAAAATGACTCCGAGGTACCACCTCACACCTATCAGATTGGTTAATATTACAAAACAGGAAATGATAAATGTTAGAAAAGATGTGGGAAAATTGGAACACTAATGCATTGTTGGTGGAGTTGTGAACTGATCCAACCATTTTGGAGAACAATTTGGAATTATGTCCAAAGGGCTATAAAAATGTGCATACCCTATGACCCAGCAATAGCATGTCTGGGGCTCTATCCCAAAGAGATTATAAAAATGGGAAAAGGACCCACATGTACAAAAATATTTATAGCAACTGGGTTGTCCATCCAACTGCATATCATCATCTAAATAATAAACATTCTTCATCCACTTGGTGTTTTCTTGGTAGGGCAACTCTTTTGAGTGATTATGGACCTCATTTATGAGATTCAGCAGTGTTCTAGATCTTGATATAATCAGCACAAAATCAATATTAAATGTAAGCACCTGGAGAAATTCATCATTTATAAGGAATTTCTCTTCAATTTTGACTGTATACTGGATATCCTCCTTAACAGTGGCAAACATCTTTGGCAAGCATAGCTCTTTTTAATGCATAATCTGATATAAATAATCAAAGAATCATTGAACAAAGTTACCAGTTAATACACCTTTGCAGGAATTTTGTATAATTTTGTTATAAATGAAAGACATTCTGCCAGAGGACAGCTTTTTTAGGAAGCATTTTGCTTTGCCAAATAACTTTCTATTGTCAACAGACAATAACCATAATGGGATTATTTAATCTCTATACTTTTTAGACAATTGTGTGATTGAAAAGGTGAGAAATGCAGTAGAATCCATTTACAGAAGTTTCCTTATTCCTTTCTTAGAACTTTATAAAAGATTTCTAATGAATATATAGATTTTTATATAAGAATTTTGAATACATGAGAAAGTAGGTATATGAGCCAATAATTATTAAAATTTTCCCATTCACCTCTTCTCTCCATAATAATGAAGCCTGAGATCTCCACAGTTTTGATATTCTCTTTCAGATACCTTGAGAATCATCCATATAATCCTCAAAATAATTTCCCTAATAGTCCTTATGTCTTCTTTGCGGATTCAGACGAGTCTAGTTCTTTGTCCCATCTTTATTTTCTCCAATATCATTTCTGCTTCTTCATACAGTATGTGAGATGTGGCATTAAAGTCAAAATATATTAGTATCATTGCCCTTGACTGTGAAAATAATTTGCTATGAAATTTTTGTAAATGTTTTTCGTTTTTCTCTTCTTGTCCTCCTTACAGTATCATTCTTAAAAACTCTTAGGATAAATTTGCTTAATTGGGCCCCTCACTAAGCCTTCTTTAAATTTTACTCTCCATTGTTTCTCAAAATTTTATATTCCAAATCAAATTATAAGTTTATATTCTAAACCTCTGTTGCCTTTGGCTGCCATATCTCTCCATTTGGCAAAGATATATTAAATATTTTATGGTGGAGGTAGATTTCTTGGTTCTTTTGGTCTTCTTATCATGGTAATTGATTTACAATGGTTAAACTTCTTATAAAAAAAAGTTATAATCAGGGAGGAGCCAAGATGGTGGAGTAAAAGCAGTGACTTGCTTGAGCTCTGCCCCAAACCCCTCCAAATACCTGTAAAAATGACTCTAAACAAATTCTAGAACAGCAGAACCCATAAAAGACAGAGTGAAACAAATATTTAGCCCAAGACAACCTGGATGGTTGTTGGGAAAGATCTACTGTGCCATGGTAGGAGAGGAGTTCAGTTCAGCATGGGCCACACAGGCAAAGACCAGGCCTCATCAAACCTAGAGCAGGCCTCAGGGGACTGAATCACTAGCAGCTGTAGTGGTTTCCAGACTTCTCAACCCACAAACACCAAAAACAACTTAAAAGGTGAGTAGGAAAGGTCTGCTGGATCTTGGTGAGAGAGGAACTTGGTGTGGCCCCAGGCCTGGGTCAATGACTATTTCTGGAGCTCCCACAGATAATGGATGGATCAAACAGCTGATCAGAGGGGGATTGCAGGGATCTCTTTGCTGGTGCTGAGGCAGAATTCTCCTGCTTTGCCCATGGTTGGATCTGGGTCACAATCTTGGGTGGTGATCCTGGAGTGAGGAGTATTGGTGGGTTGGAGCTTGTGGAGGTGGTGGAGAGGGAATCTTCTTCATAGTTCCAAGGCAGAAAAGAGTATTTATGGTCACTCATAGACCAGATCACAGGCCAGGAAAGGAGTAAACACCTTGCCTTTGATCATAGCACCTTGAAAGAACTGAAAATTTATGGGTCGCTAGAAGTATCTCTGAAAACAGCTGCACAAACCTCCTGAAGCATGGGACAGTACATCCTCCACACAGGAAGCAGAGTCCTACCTTATCAAAGAGTTTAAAAGTCAAGTAATTGACTGGGAACATGAGGAAATAGTGCAAAAAAAAGTCAGACCATAGAATCTTACTTCGGTGACAAAGAAGATCAAAACATTCAACCAGAAGAAGACAACAAAGTTGAACCTCCAACATCCAAAGCCTTGAAGAAAAATATGAATCCTAGGCCATGGAAGAGTTCAAAAAGGATTTTGAGAAGCAAGTAAGAGAAGCAGAGGAAAAACTGGGAAGAGAAATGAGAGTAATTCAAGAATCTAATCATGAAAAACAAGTCAACAGCTTGCTAAAGGAGACCCCAAAAAATACTGAAGAAAATAACACCTTAAAAAAATAGCCTAACCCAAATGGCAAAAGAGGTCCAAAAAGTCAATGAGGAGAAGAATGCCTTAAAAAGCAGAACTGGCCAAATGGAAAAGGAAGTCCAAAACCTCACCGAAGAAAATACTTCCTTAAAAATTAGAATGGAGCAAATGGAAGCTAATGACTTTATGGGAAATCAAGAAATTATAAAATAAACCCCAAAAAATGAAAAAAATAGAAGACAATGTGAAATATCTCATTGGAAAAACAATTGACCTGGAAAATAGATACAGGAGAGAGAATTTTAAAATTATTGGACTATCTGAAAGCCATAAAAAAAGAGCCTAGACACCATCTTTCAAGAAATTATCTGGGATTCTTATAATCTAGCCACTGCTTAGATTCTTAAAATCTAGCCATTGGTCAGATTCTTATAATCTAGCCAATAGCTTACAGTTCAGACTCCTTAAGAGTCTTCCCAATATGACAGATGTTCTAATAAACCTCGTCTTTGGCTGAAAGAAAGCTTGGGTCGAATTCTTTCAGGCAGGACTTGTGTGTTGTGATTTTGGGGTCCCAGGATCCCTAAAAACTCTAAACTGCACCATTTTGGTGGCCCATACGGGGAAACTGTCACCAAGTTCTTCTCCAGCCAAGACTGGAAAGTATATAAACCTTCCCTCCTTTCTTGCTCTGCAGTTAGGGTCGCTCTCCAAGCATCAAGGCTTGGAGGTGCTTTTTGGGCAGACAGCTACAAAGCTGTCTCTCACTCAGCCTGACACTCTCAGGCTCTTGATCCACTGGATAGGTTCAAGGCCATGGACCTGGGTACACCTTCCACAGCATAGAGGACAAGGACGGATGCCCTATCTGGAAGTGTATGCTCAATTCTGTTAATTTCCTCGGCACTAGGGAATTGGGGAAAACTGCAGTTGCTTTTTGGTTCCTAGAGACTTACTTAGTACCTTTCCCCTGCACCTCTGAATCCTCCTTCATGGAGGTTACAGGGAAATATCTTGGCTGATTCTGGAGGTTTTGTGATTGATCATTAAGGAGTTTTGAAACATCTGTACAACCTAGTCACTCCCTTCCCTTGAGTCAAGAGGGTATTTGTTAACCCCTCTCATAGGAGAAGAGAGTTTCATCTCTCACTTTTGATTTCACCCTGACCAGCCTGGGAAAGGAAGGAGGGGGGAGGGGCAGCAGCTACAGTGTGGGCCCCCCTGGCAATGGACCTTTGCCTAGAAGCATCACCCAGGTTCAGCACATCCTGCTCAAGGTAATAAAGCTAGCCTCCAAACTTGGGTGAGCACACTCTTTTAAATTTGTAGTTTTAACTGTTAATGATGAGATGTTGATTCTCTGTGTAAAGTAATTTGGAAGTACATTTAACAAACCTGAAGTCACCTGATTGGTAATGGGTTTGTTTCAAGTTTCAAATTGGTGAACTTTCTATATCAGTTATGCCAAGCAACTTTTCATAATTTGGTTACTGCTAAAATAATCTAGCTATTGTTGGTTATTGTTTTAATGTGTAAACTACCCAAAAAGTTTGTTTGGGTTATGTATGGCTTGCCAAGAATTTGCAAGTGTACAGAAATCTGTAATGATTGGCTTTTTACACCAGGACAAATTTAAGTTTGAGATGTAAATCCTGGAAAAGTTTTTCCTAAGCTGTGATTAGTAAAACTTGCTGTTTGAGGTAAAAGCTCATAGGATTTTATTTTGAGTTATCTGATGGATCATAATCCATCAACAATCAATAATCCATCATCTGAGAGAAATGCCACAAGCTACTCAGAGAAGGTGATACTGGTGGGAAGTCAGCATTGGGAAAAGCTGAGAGGACAATTTTAGCCTCAGTCTAAGATGGGATCCTCCTGGCTCAGTTTCCCCATTATGTTCCTGTGAAAAGGAATGTTACCCATCTGACTATTCCTGAGTCTGGCTATGAGGTGGATTTGATAATTGCATGGTTGGAAAATTGAGTTTCTCAAACAGAGTTAAGGGTGTTTTATCCTGTCATTTGGGCCCTGCAGTCTTTTCTGTCAGATTTGCATCTTCCAGACTACAGGCCATTCACCTACAGTTGGTAGCAAACAGCAGGTACCAGCCAATGTCTATTGTTCCCTGGATGCAGCCTGTGCTCAGTTCCAGTCAACCTCCTCTTTGGAATCCCCTCGAGGCAGGGACAGCTCTAAGTCCCTTGCTAGCAGGAAGTAGTTTCAGAAGATGAGACCTTCGACCCATACACCAAAAGAATTTGGGTCCCATTTGTTTGGGGGGGGGGGAATGATGAGGATGGGATCTAGACCCCAAAAAGAAAAAACCCTGGACTTTCCCACATGGCCAAATCTCTGGAGTTCTCCTGAGGCTATAATTCCATACCTCCCTATGGCCCCAGGCCACTTCCCACCCTTAATCCTATCTAGGCTCCCTTCTTCCTTGGCCACCCCTGGAGTTCTATTACCTCATAGACTACTTGGCCACTCCTAGATCCTTCCCACAGTCTTTCTGTATATAAGGTCCATCTTGTCTCCATTAAGATGCTGGGATTCTTATAATCTAGCCACTGCTTAGATTCTTAAAATCTAATCACTGGTCAGATTTTTATAATCTAGCCAATAGCTTACTAATGTTCAGATTCCTTAAGAGTCTGCCCAATATGACGAATGTTCTAATAAACCTTGTCTTTGGCTAAAAAAAAAAATTATCAAGGAAAATTGCCCTGATATTCTAGAACCAGAGGGTAAAACAGAAATTGACAGAATCCACCAATCACTCCTGAAAGAGATCCCCAAAGGAAAACTCCTGGGAATATTGTAGCCAAATTCCAGAGTTCCCAGGTCAAAGAGAAAATATTGCAAGCAGCCAGAAAGAAACAATCCATGAATGATAGAGTCACAGTCAGGATAACACAAGATTTAGCAGCTTCTATATTAAGGGACTGGTAGGCTTGGAATATGATATTCTGGAGGTCAAAGGAGATAGAATTACAACCAAGAATCACCTACCCAGCAAAACTGAGTATAATCCTTCAGAGGAAAAAATGGACATTCAGTGAAATAGAGTACTTTCAAGCATTCTTGATGAAAATACCAGAGCTGAACAGAAAATCTGACTTTCAAATACAAGACTCAAGATAAGTATGAAAAGGTAAACAGGAAAGAGAAACCATAAGGGACTTATTAAAGTTGAACTATTTACATTCCTACATGGAAAGATCTTTCTCAGTATTACAGTAATTGGAGGGGGAAAATATTTATATGCATACATATAAATATACAAACACATACATATATACACATACATACATATATACATATAAAGAGAGACAGAGGGCACAAGGTGAGTTGAAGATGAAGGGGTAATATCTAAAAAATAAAATTAAAGGGTGAGAGAGGATTATACTGGAAGAAAGAGAAAGGGAGAAGTAGAATGGGAGAAAATTCTCTCTCATAAAACAGACAAGAAAAAACTTTTACAGTGGAGGTGAAATGGGGGACGGTGAGAGGGAATGAGTGAATCTCACTCTCATCAGACTTGGCTTAAGGAGAGAATAACATACACACTCAATTGGGTATGGAAACCTATCTTACCCTTCAGGAAAATAAGGGGAAAGGGGATAAGGGGAATGTGTGATAGAAGGGAGGGCAAATTGGGGGAGGGGGTAATCAGATGCAAACACTTTTGAGGAGGGGCAGGGTCAAAGGAGAGAATAGAATAAACAGGGAGGGGTGGGATAGGATGAAGGGAAATATAGTTAGTTTTTCACAACATGACTATTATGTAAGTGTTTTTCATGACTATACATGTGTAACTTGTATTCAGTTGCTTGCTTTCTCAATGAGGGTGGATGGGGAGCAGGGAAGGGAGATAATTTGGAACTCAAAGTTTTAAAAACAAATGTTAAAAATTGTTTTCACATGCAACTGGGAAATAAGATACAAAGGCAATGGGGTATAGAAATCTATCCTACCCTACAGGAATATAGAATGAGAAGGGGATAAGAGAAGGGGGGGTGATAGAAGGGAGGGCAGATTAGGGGAAGGGATATTCAGAATGCACACCATCTTGGGGTGGGGGAGAGAAGAGATGGGAGAAAATTTGGAAATCAGAATCTTGTGGAAGTGAATGTTGAAAACTAAAAATAAATTAATTTTAAAAAAGGTTATAATCCATGTCAATTCCACTTGTCTATTCCCTTTAAGTATTTGGAACATCAAAGCTCATTTCATTGGATAAGACTAGAATTATTTTGAGTAAAAACATTCTTTTCTCCATTTTTGTTCTCTCTCTTGTTTTGTATTAATGTTTATTTCCCTTTATTCCTATGCTCTTTAGTGTTTTTAATAGGAATAGGTACTATATTTTGCCAAAAGCTTTTTCAGCATCTATTGAGATAATCATGTGATATCTGTTGGTTTTGTTATTGATATGGTCAATTGTGCTGATTATTTTCCTAATATTGAACCAACCTGGCATTCCTGGTAATCCTACTTGATCATAGTGTATGATCCTTGTGATATATTGCTGTCATCTCCTTGCTAGTATTTTTTTTAAGTTTTGCATCATTATTCATTAGGGAAATTGGTTTACAATTTCAGTTCTATTTTCTAAGGTGTTATTTTCTTTGGTATTTTTTTGTGCACCTCTTTTACCAAGCTGTTAATTCTCTTTTCATAATTTTCTTGCATCACTCTCATTTCCTTCCCCAATTTTTTCTCTACCTCTCTTATTTTATATTTAAAGTCCTTTTTGAGCTCTTCCAGGAATTTCACATTTTGTCCTTTAAGCTTTACATGTAGGTCTTTTGACATCTATGTCTTCTTCTGAGTTTGTATCTTGATGTTCCTTGTCACTAGTGGCTTTTAATGGTCAGATTCCTTTTTTGTTGTTGTTTGCTCATTCTTCCATCCTATTTCTTGACTTTTGAGTTTATATTAAAGATAGGCTCTTCTTCAGGTTTGTGTGTATGTGTGCATGTGTGCACAACTGCTTTTTTCAGGGCTAATTATTCTTAGGGTCTGTAAGTTTTCTGTGCTTCTTAGAGGGTATGATCCAAGGCGAGGTATGGTTACTGCTTTCCCAGACTCTGCTCTGGTCTTTACCCAGAAAGAGACCTGACTCCCCGTAGCCAAAAGTGCTAGCACTTCTCTTGGCCCTGGAACTGTGACCTGGAACTGTAGCTGTTATTGCTACTGTTCATTTCTGACTTGGAACAATGTCCAGGGTCCCTGCTCCCTTGTGAGTGACTGACCACAAGCACTCCTCTTCACCCTGGAACTCTGACTAAAGCCCCTGCTCCTCTGTGGCCACAAGTGCTAGTGCTCCTCTTTACCCTGGAACTGCAACCCAGAACTTCATATAGGCAATGCAATAGGGTTCTGCACCAAGTGCCAGCAAAGGGTCCCCTATATTCCCTTTCTGATCAGTAATCTGACCCTCTTAACATTTCTGGGCTGAGAGCTCCCAAAGCTGCCATTGCCATTTTTTCAACTACCTCCAAAGTCTGCTGCTGATGTTGCTATGGCATGCACATACTCAGTTTAGTCACCTCTGCTATAAATCCAGCTCCATCATATTAAATGAATTAAATATCACCTCAAACTCACCCTGGGCCATAACTGTCAGAATGAATACAGAGAAGCACTAACTTACATGAACTGAGGCAAAGTAAAGTAAGGAGAACCAGAAAAATAATACATACAATGACTACAACAAAATAATGAAATTAACAAAAACCACAAAACAATCAAAAATGAATGCTGCAAAAATTATAAAGAACAAACTTGGCCCCAAAACAAAGATGTGAGAAGACTCTTCCTCTTGCTGCTTACAAAGAGGTGAGAAGAGAGAGAAGAGGGGAAAGGGATATGACATATTTCATATTACACCAGATTTTTAACATCAGGGGGTCTGCTTTCAATGTGAAGAATATACTGTCCCAAGTTTCAGGGGTTTTGTGCAGCTGTTTTCAGAGGTACTTCTAGGGAACCTGTAAATTTTCAGTTCTTCCAAGGTGGTATGATCAAAGGCAAGGTGTTTACTCCTTTCCTGGCCTGTGTTCTGATCTATGAGTGATCACAAGCACTCTTTTCTGCCTTGGAACTGTGAGGAGGATTTCTTCTCCACCGCTACCACAAACTCCACCATGCCAGCAGTCCTCCTCACCTCAGGACCGCTACCCAGGGCTGTGACCCAAATCCAAACACTGGCCAAGCAAGAGAATTCTGCCTCAACACCAGCAAAGAGATCCTTGCAATCCCCCTCTGATCAGCAATCCCCCCAACTGTCTGTGGGTCGAGAGCTCCAGAAGCAACCACTGCCGCAGGGCTGTAATGGGACTGGGACTAGACAGAGCTCTTCTCTTACCATGGTCCGACAGACCTTTCCTACTGACTTTCTAAGTTGTCTTAGGTGTTTGTGGGTTTAGAAGTCTGGAAACCACCACAGACCCCCTTGATTCAGTCCCCTGAGGCTTGCTACAGATTCGCTGAGGCCTAGTCTTGGCCTGCATGGCCTAGATTGTCTTGGGTTGGAAATTTGTTTCACTTTGTCTTTTTGTGGGTTCTGCCAGTCTAGAACTTGTTTAGAGCCATTTTTTACAGGTATTTGGAGGGATTTGGGGGAGAGCTCAAGCAAGTCATTGCTTTTACTCCACCATCTTGGTTCTGCCGAGACTTCTTTCTAAATGTACACAAGAAGGCAGGGGTAAAGGGGGAAATCTGGTGGAGGTAACAGTGAAGACGTAGACAGGGGCCACTATGAACAGAATCTGGGGACACCTGTTTGCAGGCAAATGTAGAAAAGATATGATCAACAAGAGAGAGGTGATAGATCAGTGTGTATGTGTGTGTGTGTGTGTGTGTGTGTGTGTGTAACCCTACCATGTCCTTTCTGAAACCTGCAATGATTGGCATTATTTTTAGAGTGAAGCACAATTGAAAAGAGGAATCCATGAAGTAAGGCCTACAAGGCAGTGGCAGAAAGTGCCTAGAATGGAGAGCCTAGGGATTCCTTGGAAGCTCTGATTGTATGAAGAATACAGAGAAAAGAGAGAGACCAGATAATTATAGGGGACACAAATCAGAGAATGAGGGACTAGAGTAGACAGAAAGAGATTGAGAGAAATACTTTTTTGGAAGGGGGCACAAAAAGTGAGATAGGGGGAAAAAAACCTAATTAACAGGTGTAGCTGAAGGGGAGGAGAGGAAGGAGAAATCTATTTGATTAACTAAGATAAAAAAGAGAAGGAAGAAATATACAGCCAGATAAAAGCAGGAGAGAAAAAAATGAACAAAACTCTAAAGGGAAAGAGGTAACAAATGAAAAGAGGGGATCAAGGTGAAGGGAAGAGAGTCAGAGGTAACAGCCAACTTAAAAAAATAAAGTAGCTGAAGGAGCAAAATACCATGTTTGCAGCAAAAGAGGGGAAAAATCATAACTTGAAAAATAATGTATTTTTAGAGATTTTAGAGATGAAGGAAAATATAAGTCTAACTCTTATAATTTTAAGTGTTAATGATTAAAGAATAGAATAAAATGAAAAAAATGACATATTGTATAAGACAACAAAACCCTAAAATCTGTTTCTTACAAGTATGGGCAAAGCAAGAGAATCCTGCCTCAGCACCAGCAAAGAGATCCCTGTGAAGTGGTAGAAAGGGGTAGATATCTTAGTTTAAAACTAAGATGTAAAATAAAATTCAAGGGATAAAAAAATTACTATACATTAAATGAATCCAAACACAGGAGTTGACATCATGCTATCAGACAAAGCAAAAAAGAAACCTTCAGAAATAACAAAAAGGAATTAACAAAGAAACTATTATGCTGAAAGGAACCATAGGCAATAAACATATATACTCCAAATGCCTTAGTATCCAAATTAACAAATTAAACATTATCTGAGTTGCAAAAAAGACACAGACAGTAATAATAATGACAGGAGACTTTCAATATCCCTCTCTCAGTTTTGGATAAGTAGAATAGAAAGATAAACAAAAAGGGAAACTATGGAACTGAACAAATTTCTGGAGAAACTAGAGTTGAAAGGCTTACGGCATCTTCTAACCAGGACAACAAAAGAAGATGCATACTTCAGGGCAGCTAGGTGGTGCAGTGGATAGAGCTCTGGCCTTGGAGTCAGGAGGACCTGAGTTCAAATCCGGTCTTAGACACTTGACACTTACTTACTAGATGTGTGACCCGTGGCAAGTCACTTAATCCCAATTGCCTCACCAAAAATTAAAAAAAAAAAAGAATACGCTTATTTCTCTGCACCACATAGAACTTTTACAAAAATTGGCCAATGTATTAGGACACAGAAATAAATGAATGTAAAAAGGCAGAAAAAGCTAATATATCATTTATAAAGCATATTGCAATAAAAATAGAAATTAATTCAGGGACAACAAACCAAAAATGCAGACCAAAATGGAGATTTAACAATGAAATCTTAAAAAAATAAATGGGCCAAAGAACAGATCATAGAAATAATAATTATAAATGATAATAATAATGAAACAACATACCAAAATTTTGAGGATGCAGCTAAAGCAGTCCTCAAGGGGAAAAATCATATCTTTATAACCTTACATTAACAAAATGAAAAAGAGAGGATTAATAAACATGTTTGTTTGTTTTTTTCCCTTTCATGTTTATCTTTGTATGTCTCTCTTGAGTCTTGTATTTGAAGATCAAATTTTCCATTGAGCTCTGGTCTTTTCATCAGGAAAGTCTGGAAGTCCCCTATTTCATTGAATGTCCATCTCCTCCAAGATTATGCTCAATTTTGCTGGGTAGTTGATCTTTGTTGTGATCCAAGCTCCTTTGCCTTATGGAATATCATATTCCAAGCCCTCTGATCTTTTATGTAGAAGCTGCGAAGTCCTTTGTAATCCTGACTATGGTTCCATGATATTTAAATTGTTTCTTCCTGGCTGCTTGCAGGATTTTCTCCTTGACCAGATAATTCTGAAATTTGGATACAATATTCCTTGGCGTTTTCAATTTGGGATCAAATTTTCAGGAGGTGATCAATGGATTCTTTTGATGATGATTTTACCCCCTGGTTCTAGGGCCTCAGGGCAGTTTTCCTTGATGATCTCCTGAGAGATGCTGTCCAGGCTCTTTTTTTCATCATGGGTTTCAGGTAGGCCCATAATTCTTAAGTTATTTCTCCTGGATTTATTTTCCAGGTCAGTTGTTTTTCCCCTGAGGAATTTTACATTTTCTTCTATTTTTTTTTCATTCTTTTGATTTTGTTTTACTGATTCTTGATGTCTCATAGAGTCATTAGCTTCCAATTGCCCAATTCTAATTTTTAATTGTTTTCTTCAGTTAGCTTTGTACTCCTTTTCCATTTGGCCAATTCTATTTTTTAAGGACTTGTTTTCTTTTTTTTTTTAAAGTTTGCCTACATTTTATTTTTTTAAAGTTTTTTAAAGTTTTTTTTATTTATTTTTAGTTTTCAACATTCATTTCCACAAGATTTTGAGTTCCAAATTTTCTCCCCATCTCATCCTTCCCCCCACCCCAAGATGGCATGCATTCTGTATACCCCTTCCCCTAATCTGCCCTCCCTTCAATCTCACCCCCCTTCTCTTATCGCCTTCCCCTTCTATTAAGGACTTGTTTTCTACAATCAATTTTTGTCCTTCTTTTTCCAAGCTATTGACTCTTTCTTGCATACTTCTCATTTCTTTGCCCAATTTTTCTGCTACCTCTCATATTTGATTTTTAAAATCTTTCTTGAGCTCTTCCACGAAGGCTTTTTGGGCTTGAGACCAGTCTATATTCCCCTCTGAGGTTTCAGATGTGAGTATATTGACAATGTTATCCTCTCCTGAATTTGTGTTTTGCTCTTCCATGTCACCAAGATACTTTTCTGTGGTCATTGTTTTTCTATGTTGCTTCTTGCTCATGTTGTTTGCCTTTTTTTCTGGCTTTTAAAGTTGATCTCTGCTTCTGGGGCACCAGGGGTGCTGTCCCTAGTTTCTGGTGCTAGGGGATAGGGGCCTGGTTAATGGTTTCCTGAGGTGGGTCCTGCCACTGGCTTGCCGGGACATCTCCCTTCCTGTACTGGTCCCCTTCAGTCACAGTAAGAGGGACCTTTCCTGTTAATGCCTCTAGCCTCATGAGATAAAAGACTGCTGTATCTAGTCTTTCTGCTAACTCTACTATTTCAGGATTTTTCCTGGGGCATTATTCTCTGGGTTTTTCAAGGTCAATAAGGGAGGCTGAGAGTGACTTACTGCTTACTCTGCTATCTTGGCTCCCAGAAGTCTAAATAGGTGACTTTCAAACATTCAGTCTTGTGGGCTAATAGCTCCAAGAGCAGCACTGCCGCTGCTACTGCTGCTGATTCTATAGCAGCTCTTTTGGTGGTAACAAAGAAGTGGAAATTGAGGGGATGCCTATCAATTGAAGAATGGCTGAAAAAGTTGTGGTATATGATTGTAATGGAATACTATTGTGCTATAAAAAATGATGAGCAGGCAGATTTCAGAAAAACCTGGAAAGATTTAAATGAACTGATGCTGAGTACAAGACTGTTTTGGTCATTATTGCTTTGTAGTATAATTTGATATATGGTACTGCTAGATCACCTTCCTTCCCTTTTTTTTCCCCATAGATTCCCTTGATATTCTTGACCTTTGGTTCCTCAGATGAACTTTGTTATTATTTTTCTAGTTCTATAAAATAATTCTTTGGTAGTTTTGATTGGCATGTCACTGAATAAGCAAATTAATTTAGGTAGTATTATAATTTAGTATGTTGACTCAGTCAATTCACAAACAATTAGCATTTCTCCAATTGTTTAGATCTGTATTTATTTGTGTGACATGTTTTATAACTGTGTTCAAATAGTCCCTGGGTATGTCTTGGCAGGTAGACTCCCAAGTATTTTATATTGTATACAGTTATTTTAAGTGGGATTTCTCTTTCTATCTCTTCCTACTGGTTTTTCTTGGTAATATATAAAAATGTTGATGATTCATATGAGTTTATTTTGAATTCTGCAACTTTGTTAAAGTTTTCAATTGTTTCAACTGTTTTTTTTTTTTAGTTGATTCTCTAAGTATATCATCAAGAGTTTTGTTTTGGAGGCAACCTATTTCCTTTTTGAGCAAGATGGTAAGCGAGGAGCTGGGAATAACTCTAGGGTAGCCTCATCTGTCTCTCCAGGATCTGACCACCTTGGATGCTACCAAGTTGACTCAGCTTTCGCACAAAGTTATCAGCAGACAGGCAATAATCAGTATAGGTACAATTGGCCATGTAGCACGTGGAAAGTCAACAGTAGTAAAAGCTATTTCTAGAGTTCACATTGTCTGATTCAAAAATGAGCTGGAAAGAAATATTACCACTAAGTTGGGTTATGCTAATGCTAAGATTTACAAACTTGATGAGCAGGTTCTTCTCAGTAAGAATGTTACAGATCTCGTGGAAGCAGCACACCTGATGAATTTCCTACAGACATTCCAGGAACTAAAGGAAACTTCAAATTAGTCGGACATTTCTCTTTTGTGGATTGTCCTGGCCACGATATTTTGTTGGCTACCATGCTCACCAGTGCAGTGGTTATGAATGCAGTCCTACTGTTAATCGCTGGTAATGAATTTTGTCCTCAGCCTCAGACTTCTGAGTACCTAGCTGCCATAGAAAGTATGAAATTGAAACACATTCTGATTCTATAGAATAAGATTGACTTGGTGAAAGTCAGGCTAAGGAATAATATGAACAGATCCTTGCATTTATACAAGGCACAGTGGAAGAGGGAGCTCCTATTATTCCAATTTCTGCTCAGCTAAAGTATAATATTGAAGTTGTTTGTGAATATGTAGTAAAGAAAATTCCAGTACTTCCATAAGACTTTACTTCAGAACCCAAACTTTTCATTATTCGGGTTTTTTTTTTTTTTATCAATAAGCCTGGTTGTGAAATTGATGACCTTAAGGGTGGTATGGCTGGTGATAGCATTCTCAAAAGAGTGTTAAAGGTGGGTAAGGAGTTGAAGGTCAGGCCTGGCATTGTCTCTAAAGATAGTGAAGGGAAACTCATGTGTAAGCCAATCTTTTCCAAAATCATATTGCTTTTTGCAGAACACAATGATCTTAAGTATGCTGCTCCTGGAGGCCCTACTGGTGTTGGAACAAAAATTGATCCAACTTTGTGCCAAGCTGACAGAATGATGGGACGGGTTCTTGGTGTAGTTGGAGCACTGCCTGAAATCTTCACAGAGTTGGAAATTTCTTCTTTCCTGCTTAGATGACTTTTAGGTATGCATACTGAAGGAGACAAAAAAACAGCAAAGGTACAACAATTATCCAAGAATGAAGTGCTTATGGTGAATAAAGGCTCTTTGTTTAATGGAGGAAGAGTCAGTGCAGTAAAGGCTGATTTAGGCTATATTGTTCTTACTAATCCTGTGTGCACAGAAATAGGAGAAAAAAATCGCCCTTAGTCAAAGAGTTGAGAAACATTGGCATTTAATTGGCTAAGGTCAGATAAGAAGAGGAGTGACAATCAAGCCAACAGTAGATGATGATGAAAGAACTATCACTGAATGCCTAACTTTGGCAGAGGAAAGAGATTCCACTTAAATCTAGGGGTATATTTTCAGAGCAATAATGGAAAATTAATTTCACAGCTCATTACATTTAGTGAATGCTGGATAGTTTTCTTGTGATGAAAATTTCTTGTGATAGTTTTCATCTTGTGATGAAAATTTAACCTCTGGTATTAAAATACTAGTCAGTGTATGCAATAAATGTAAAAATTGGCATAATGGTGGATTTGTTCCACATTTTAGCAGAAATTAATCATTTTCATATCATATGTCTAATTTTATACATCAGCACAGGTTTGAAATTAAGATATATTTGCAACAGTCAAGACATCTTCACTAAAGTAAATTTAACAAAACCTGTTTCAAACAAATTTTTTCTTATTTTTTCATTGTTCCTTTGAATAGCCTCAGGCCTCAAAAATTGTTTCAACAGTAAAATACTTAAAGAAATAAAACTTTTTTTGAAGACCAAAAGAAAAATAAAAGTTTTGTTTCCCCTTTGTCTATTCTTATTCCTTCAATTTATTTTTCTTATCTTATTGCTATAACTAGGATTTCTAGTACAATATAGAATAATAATGGTGATAATGAACATCTTTGCTTCACCCTTGACCTTACTAGGGAGGCTTCTAGTTCATCTCCATTACAGATAATGCTTCCTCTTGTATTTAGGTGAATACTTTATCCTTTTAAGAAAAGCTCCATTTTTTCCTATGCCTTTTAGTATTTTTAATAGGAAGGGGAGCTCTATTTTGTCAACAGCTTTTTCTGCATCTAGTGAGATAATATTTTTTGTGTTTTGTTATTGATATGATCAATAATATTTATTGTTTTCTTAATATTGAACCAGCCCTGTAGCCCTGGCATAAATCCAGTCTGGCCATAGTGTATGATCTTTCTTGTAGTCTCCTTGCTAGTATTTTATTTTAAAAGTTTGCGTCAATATGTGTTATGGAAACTGGTCCCTAGTTTTCTTGCTCTATTTTTTGCTCTTCCTGGTTTAGGTATAAAATCAATATTTGTATAATAGAAGAAATGTGGTATGAATCATTTTTTTCCATTTTTTTCAAATAACATATAGTATTGAATTAATTTTTCTTTAAGTGTTTGGTAGAATTCACCTATGAGTCCTGGGGACTTTTTCTTATGAAATTCATTTATGACTTGCTAAATTTATTTTCTATGATGAGTTATTTTAATATTTTATAGACTCATATTAATCTGAGCAGTTTATATTTTGTAAAATTTCCATCCATTTCATTTAGATTGTCAGATTAATTGGTATATGACCAGTAGCTCCCAATAATTGCTTTAATTTCATCTTCATTGATTGTACATCTACCCTTTTCATTTTAGATGTTGCTAATTTGATTTTCTTCTTTCTTTTTTTAATCAAATTAAACAATGGTTTATCTATTTTATTGGGTTTTTTCCCATAAAGCCAGCTCCTACTTTAATTTATTAGTTCAGTTTTTTTTATTATTTTGTTAATCTCTCCTCTGATTTTTCAGGATTTCTATTTTGGTGTTTAATTGAGGATTTTTAATTTGTTCTTTTTCTAATTTTTTTTTTGCACGCCCAATTCATGGAACTGCTTCTTCTCTCTTTTATTCATGTAAGTATTTAAAGATAAAATTTCCCCTAAGTATCTCACACATTTTGGTACGTTGTCCCATCATTGTCATTCTCTTTAATGAAATTATTGATTGTTTCTATGAATTTGATCTTTCATATACTCATCCTTTAGGATTCAATTATTTGATTGCCAGATAATATTTACTATCTACTTCCAAGACCCTTTATTGAATGGAAGTTTCTTGCATTATGAAATGAAAAGTGTGACACTTAATATTTTTGCTTTTCTGCATTTGTTTGTGAGGCTGTTATGCCCTAATACATGGTTAATTTTTGTGAAGGTGCCATGAACAGCTTAGAATATGGTTTACTCCTTTTTATTCCCATTAAATTTTAATTTTCTCCAGAGTTCTATTATATCTAAACTTTTCTAAAATTCTATTCATCATCTTAACTTCTTTAGTTAATTTGTATTATATTTGTCTAATTTTTAGAGAGTTAAATTAGGTCTCCTGCTAGTATAGTTTTACTGTCAATTTCCTCCTGTAACTCATTTAACTTTTCCTTTAAGAATTTGGATGCTATGCCATTTGATGCATATATATTTAGCTAAGGTAACTTTTAGTAAAATGTAGTTTCCTTTGTCTATTTTAATTAAGTCTATTTTTTTGCTTTTACTTTGTCTGAGCTCATCATTGGTACCCCTGCCTTTTTTACTTCTGCTGAAACATAATAGATTCTGCTCCAGTCCTTATTTTTTAACTCTATGTGTGTCTTTCTTTTTCAAATGTGTCTCTTGTAAACAACTTATTGTTGGATTCTGGTCTCTAATCCATTCTGCTATCCACTTTCATTTCATGGGTGATTTCATCCCATTGACATTCACAGTTATGATTGTTAACTGTGTATTTTGCTCCATTCTGTTTTCTAATTTTTATCCTCTTTTTTTAACCCTCAAAAGTCATTTTTCCTTCTGACTGCTGCCTCCCTTAATTTGCCCTCCTCATCACTTTCTCTTCCCTCTTTTTAGAAATGTGAATTTCTATGCCGAACTGATTGTGTGTAAATGTCTATATCTATATCCATAGGTAGACAGTGATAGATAGATAGACAGATAGACAGATAGATACATAGATAGATATAGATATATACATATATTCTTTCCTCTTTGATACAGTTCAAATGAAAGTGAGGTTTAATCCACACCCCACTCCATTTTCCCTTCTATTGTAAAAGAATTCTTCCTTGTGCACTTTTTCCCATTCTTCCTCTGCCTTCCCCTATCTCTTACTTCTTTGGAAAAAAATTCCAATATAATAGACTCACATGCCCTCTATCTAAGTAAAGTCCTTCTAACTGCCATAATGGTGATAAAGTTCTTAGGGGTTACATGTATCATCTTCCCATTTGGGAATGTAAACAGTTTAACCTTATTAAGTTCTTCATGATTTCTCACTTGTGTTTACCTTCTTATGTCTCTCTTGAGTCTTGTGTTTGAATGTCAAATTTTTGATTCAGCCCTGGTCTTTTCATCAAGAATGCCTAAAAGTATTCTATTAAATGTCCATTTTTTTCTCTATTGAGGATATACTCAGTTTTGCTGGGTAGGTTATTTTTGGTTGTAATCCTACCTCCTTTGCTTTCTACAATATTATATTTCAAGGCTTCTACTCCTTTATAGTGATAGTCTAACTGTAGCTCTATGGTATTTGAATTGTTTCTTTCTGGCTGCTTTAAGTATTTTTTCTATCATCTGGGAGCTTTCAAATTTGGCTATAATAATTCTGAGGTTTGTATTTGGGGATCTCTTTGAGGAAGTGATTAGTGAATTCTTTCAATTGCTAGTTTGCCACCTGGTTGCAAGATATGTGGCAGTTTTCCTTTATAATTTCTTGAAATATGATGCCCTGGCTCTTTATTTTGTATCATGGCTATCCAATGGCTATTCATGGTTAGTCTAATAATTCTTAAATTATCTCTCCTTGATCTATTTTACAAGTCAATTGTTTTTTTCCTGTGAGATATTTCACATTTTCTTCTATTTTTTTCATGCTTTTGACTTTGTTTTATTTTTTCTTAATGCCTTATGGGATCATTAGCTTCCACTTTACCAATTTTAATTTTTAAGGAATTATCTTTTTCAGTGAGGCTTTGTAACTCTTTCCATTTGGTAAATTTTGTTTTTTAAGGAGTTGTCTAACCCAAGCTCGTGAAGACATCCCCCAGCAGAAAGGATGGATGAGAACAATTTATTCCAATGACCATGAAGGCAGCTGAAACAGGCTCTGTGGGGTGCCTAGAAGTTAATGAGACATTGAAGATGCCAAGGTCCCACTACACCTTGAACCATAGCCAATAGTCCTGACTTTTATCGGGCCACTGGACTTCAATGACTCTGGAAAAGAGAGTAAGGCAGGATGACTTAGCATAACTTTGCATCACTTAAATCCAAGTCATGCACAAGTCAAAACATCACTCCGTGATGTCACTGGTCCTCTTTGAAAATGAAGGTACACCTCCTTAGGTAATTTTTTTTTTGCTTGTTTTTAAGCTCTTCTGGGATTCTTGTTCAGCTTGTGTCCAATCTACACTTTTCTTTGAAGCTTTGCTTGTAAAGATTTTCACATAGTTGTCTTCTTTGAGTCTTGAGCTTCCTTGTCACCATAGTGGCTTTTATGGTCAGGTTCTTTTTTTTATTTACTTATTTTTCTAGCCTATTTCTTGACTTTGGACTTCATGTTAGAGTAATCAAAAGTACTTATTTTATTTTATTTTGTAATTGTCTGTCTCTCTTGTTTGGTTACGATAAAGTCTCTATTGCTTAGCTTACTTAATAGGCAGCATGACTAAGTGGTTTGAGCCTTGTACTTGTAGTCAGGAAAAACTGGGTTACAATACCACCTCAGAAACTTACTAGCCCTGTGATCATTGACAAATCATTTAATATCTCTGACCCACAGTTCCCTCATTTGTAAAATGAGTAAGAAAAATATTACCCATCTAACAGGATGATTATGAGGATGGTATGTAATAATGTATGTTTTTTAAAAAGGTTGGCAAACCTAAGAGAAGTTTATGAATGTCAACTATTACTACTCACCTTACCTTTGAACCCTCTACTTCATACTGTCTGGTACCAACCTATCTCAAAGTGGTATATAAATGTAAGTTATTTTTATAGTAATTATATTTTAAAACTTATTACACAAGTAAAAAACTAGTTGAATTAACAATTTCAGCAAAGTTGCTAAATATAAAAAACCCACTTAAATCATCAGCATTTCTATATATTACCAACAAAATCCAACAGCAAGAGATAGAAAGAGAAATTATATTTTAAAATAACTGTAAAAAATAACTGTAGACAATATAAAATACTTGGGAATCTACACACTCTGGAAATTACAAAACACTTTTCACACAAATAAAGTCAGATCCCAACAATTGGAAAAATATTAAAAATTCATCTCAAGTGTCTCCCGCATGCCAATATAAATGAGTGAATGGAGAAAAGGTACAGAGGCAATCTATCACCAAGATGCAAAGTCATAGCCTCTTCTAAATGATGGCAAAATTACTATCCCTTCCACATATAAATGATACTAAAAATTGAAAAGGGCAAAATGTGAAAAGTGCCCCACACTCTAACATATTCCTTTCAGTGAAAAATGTGCAGTCCCTGCAAATTACTTGGGGTACACCAGAGTATCTGTGGCTAGGAAGAGGATGAACAGACGAATTCCAAGGGAAAGCACAAGCTGTTACTCCTCTTGACTCTGTAGCCAATCAGCTTCAACATTCTCCTACTCTGACCAATCAAGAATTACTGCCCCTTAAAAAAGGGGCCAGCTCACATGTCCCATAGAAAGGCAATGCAGCATATGTCCACCTTCATGGGAATCAGGGCCCTCTCATCACCAGGTTACATCACCATCTCTTGCCATGTAAGAAAAATGATCCAATTCAGTTCTAATGTTTTAGCAAACTAAAACAAAAACAATACCCTACAATTTTTAACACCTAAGATACCACAAAAGGTACTACAGTTTAGAATTCCCCCTCACTGAGGCCTGTCACAGAGAGGACTGCAGAGAAGACAGGGCGGGAAAAGCTGTTTCTTCCGATCATCTGATTGGTCCTCATATTTGCCAGTCAGATGGAAAGGAGTGGGGCCCTAGAACATAGCGCTAAACGTAAGGAACGTTTCAGTGACGTCATCACAACGCGACGAAAACTAAAGAGGGAAAAGGGGCGGGGCTAAACGGGAACCTTGGCAGCGGTTGGAGAGGTGTCATGGCTGCTCCTTTGGGGCTATCGGGGCACCCCCGAGGCATTCACAAGAACCCGGATCAAAGCTGCAGCTTCTACCGCGAGGTTCTGGTTGGTTTCTTCCGCTCCCTCCGCACCCTGACAGGGCAGGTAGATGATGGCGGCGTTATCTCTGTCTGTCTCTGTCTCTGCCTGTCTCTGGCTCTCTGGCTCTCTGGCTGTCTTTCCCTCTTTCCCTCTCTCTCTCCCTCCTCTCTTCTCTCTCTTCCTTTTCTCGTTTACTCAGCGAACAGGGTTGACTGAGTCTCTGCTGCGTCAACTGGTTGACCAAGCTCGGGGGCTTTTGGGATTCCTGCCCCAACGGGAAGAGAATTAGGGTTCCCCCAGGATTGCTGTGGTAGTACCGCCTGCTTACATTTTTCCTAACGCTGATCTTGCAGCGTCACTTACGGTGATTCCCATTCTCTCCCCTCCTCCCCCCCAAAAAGAAAAAAAAAAGAAAAGGAAAGAAAAAGAAAGGGAAGGGGATTTAAAAAGTAGCGGGCGAAGAAGTCGGAAGAGGAACTGTCCGCAGGAGAAGTTGGCCTGGCTACGAGGAAGGCAGCTAAGCGCCGTCCGTGGGACTGGCCACAACCCGGGAGCTCAGGATCGGACATCTTTCATTTTTCTTCTGAGATGGAAAAAAAGGTTCACTAGCCATCTGTACGGAGAAGGAATCTGGAGACAGAAGATCCCTCTCTGTTTGGGAAATTTTATTCCCTCACTACTTTTGTGACTGGATGTAATGAGTAGTAGTTTTGTTTATGTTTTTTTCCTAGTGGGTCATATTGCATTTATTAAAAAAAAAAAAGAAAAAGAAAAAGAAAGTATTTACTCAGATCATGAGACTAGGCTACTTTTGATGCCTTATGGGTGTAGTTAAGCCGAAATGGGTAATGAAGTCGAGGTGTTTGGCAATAATTTTTATTTCCTCCTTAAAAATGCAAAATTAAAAGCCGGTTACTTATTTGTGTTTTTAAAACTAATGTTTGAAAGAAAATTGTTAAGTACTTCTTGTAACAATCTGTTCACTACCTACTTGGAGATCTTAGCATATTTAAATTATGGTTGTATGGTCTAAGTAGAAATTTGACATCAGTAATTTTTTTTCCTTTTTTTGGTTAGTGACCTTTCTCCCCCCTCCCGCCCAATCTCATTAGCATAGAAAACATCTTAGCTGTTAAAAATAAATAAATAAAAGTCTCCTGGGTCTAGGCCTGATAACAATTGCTTCAATAATCTTATAGGCACTCAACTGTGTGATAGGCTAAGTTCATAAACAAAATGATCTGAGCTTTCAATTTGTGATAGTAGCTTTATTCTTCTGATTATTTTTGCAAGTGTGTTTGGGGTAAGAAAAAAGCATGTTTTTCCTTTTAGCCATCCTTTTGTTTGTTTGTTTGTTTTAGCCATCCTTCGTAAGACAGTTTGTGATATTCACTCAAATTTGGAGCAGTTATTTGTGGAAATTATTAAAAAGCGTGCATATTCAGCCCATTTTTTCAAATACTTGGTAGTTATATTTTTAAAAATGTTAGCATTTTAAGCCTTAAGCTTAGCCATTCTAACTTCCTTTAAACAAAAGGAAAAAAAAAAACAAAGCAGTTGGAGCTTGATATCATAAATTAGGATGGAGATAAAATTTAAAATTACACAAAATTCTGTTAGTCGTTTACAAATGAGATAATTTTTCCCATGATCGGTTAAATTTTAAAACACAGTTGATGCAGTAAATTATATGAAAGTTACTGCAGTGAATTATATGAAAGTTTTCACATTCCAGATTTTTTCAAAGGCATATTTCCTGCAGATTATATTTTTATGTGTGTTTTCCAGACTCTAGGTTCCAGTATAGTCACATGTGTTAAATTTACATAATATATGTCACTGTCAAATGTGTAAATATCATTACTTGCATCTGACACAGAGAAGATATCAATCAAAAACCAAAATTAGCCCAATTTGATGGTTAATCAAAATACTGACCATATTGATAATTATCTGTCTTTTTGAGGTATTATTTAGAGATTGAAATAAAAACAAAAGTATTTATAGAATCACTTTAGGTCATTATTTGCTTTTGTAAGAAGTTAAATCATAAAATTTGCATGATCATCTTAAGGTTAAGATGCTTGCTTAGGGTTAGTGCTCATGATGCTCTTAATTATTGATATTGTTTGATAGGGAACACAGTATTAAATGTTTTAATGTATGTGCTCACTCCAGTCATGGACGTTCTTACTTTTTATGCTTTGCCCCTATTGGCCCTTTGACTATTTTTCATTTGGTTTGAACCTGAATATTTTAACACTGTATTATTAATTTCTTTGCAGAATGGCAAAAAAAAAAATGTTCATATCAATGAAAGGTTAATAAAGGTTTTGGAGTCAGTCGATTCTTACATGTTCTGTGATATCAGATGTTTAAATTAATATTGCTAATATTGAAGGTTATAACAAATAGTCCTTTTTTAGTTGAAAATGAAAATTACCCCTATATTTGAATGAAGGATTACATGGGGTTTTTTTAGATTCCTTTTTTTAAAAAATGAAAACAATTACATGCAATTAAAATCTTAACACTTTTATAATAAATCAAAATATAACCTTCATTCTCTACAAAAATTTATCTTTTGACCTTCATGGATTCATTTTCAAGTAAGGTGCTTATATTTACCGTAATCAGATTTTTTTTGGTAAGGTCTACAAATACAGCAGTTCAGTCAATATAGTAAAAGTTTGTTAGCCTACGAAAATGACATTTTAGAAAATACACATTGAGATTAATTCAGGCATTGTCATTGCCTCATGTTTCTTTCTGTATCTCTGAAATAGACTTTTGAAAGTTAGAGCCAGATTGTAAATAACTGTAGTGTTTTTCACATGCATGATATTCTTCCATTTATAACAGAACCATTTTGAATTGTTTCTCAGTGGTTTTTTGGGTTTTTTTGTTTTGTATTGTTTTGTTTTTTACATTTTATCCTCTACATAAACTGATGTCTTTTATAAAAATTGTTGCAAAAGTTATAGGGTAAACCAGTTACTTTTCTTTTTTTTTTCTATTGGCATTATAGTGCTTTTTATGTAGCATATAATGTAATATTATTTTTGGTTACTTTTCATAAATGTTGTATACCCACCATAGATATATTTCTTATGCCATATGCCTTAATATAATTAAGCAACTTGCAAATTTTTGGAGTCTCCTGTTTGTGGGGCTTTATTTAAACAAGAGATCCATTCTA
This sequence comes from Vombatus ursinus, assembly GCF_900497805.2. NCBI lineage: Eukaryota > Metazoa > Chordata > Mammalia > Diprotodontia > Vombatidae > Vombatus > Vombatus ursinus. The sequence continues at coordinate 2,629,881 of NW_020955184.1, forward strand.
TCTACAAATACATGGTTGTATTCAGAACAATTAAATAATATTTCACTTTTCCCTTTAATACTCAAATCATGGTTTGAATAATTTTTTAAGAACATGTTTTCTTAAAAAATCTCATTATATGTGGGTTTCTTAGCCAATATTTAGTGGTCTTGATTTACAAAGATAAAAGTTTGATGGAGAAGGCAGTTAGTAGAAGTATGATTCAGATATCAGTAGAGGAAAATAATATACAGTATATATATTTAGCTAACTAAAGTGATGTGCATATTAGAAACCCACATTTGAGTGGGTTTTAGTATGAGACAAGTCTACCTTCAACCCAATTCAAGGGGTTTAGGGACTAAAGTACCTAAAGTATCTTATTGTAAGGCAATTTCATTTATAAGGCAATCGCATGACATAGAACTTAACCCCTTTAGGGTATAAGATCATGCCTATTCTTTTATCAAAATATTCAAGATTCCAATACCTTTTAAAATGGGAACTTATTAATTTTTAGCTAAAAATTAAAAGATTAATAACTTTGACTAAGATAGGTATACATCTTGCTCTGTAAAAATACTACTTTTTGTGACGGCACATGTGTACAATACAATGGCGTAATTTTTGTGATGGTGCTGTTTTGCCCTTTTGAAGCTTAACCTTGGAGATGATGTGGTGAAAATTACAATCGATTGGAACAAGCTTCAAAGCCTCTCAGCACTCCAGCCAGCATTGCTCTTTAGTGCTCTTGAACAACATGCTTTATATTTTCAGGTAAATATCTTGTTGGACACATTAACTTGGCTGTGAGAATAGAATCTAATTGTAGTAAAATTACAAGCTCATAACATTTCAATTATTTTTAGCTTAATACTATTAATACAAGGTTGCAGATAGGTTTCAGAACAGTTGTAAGACTAGCCCAATAACTGATGGGGTTATGAAGATTGAATGAATCCATTTCTATTCAATTCTAGACCTGCATTGTAAATTCAGTACAGTTTCATCTATGGTGGGTTATAATTAAGCAATAAGACACGGCAGGTGTGTGTCATGCTATGATAATGATTCCATGCCTTGGGTGAGTTTGGAGGCTCATGGAGTGCTTTCAGTGGTTTAAGAAGTGGCATTATCTCAGCATGACACATCCTGCAGTGTCTATTGCAATTAAACATTTTCAGCTTAGTTTTTTAAAAGAAAGTAATTTCTGTGTTATTGTCTCATCTTAGTAAGTAGCCAGTCACTATGTTATGTGATAATTTTCCTTAACAGTTTTTATAGCATCCTTTATATTAAAAATAGACATTAAACTGTTAGATATATAGTAGTATTTTGATATTTGAGTGCATCACTTCCCTACATGAACAGTATGGTGACCTTTCTGGTTTCTAGTTAAATGACTCTATATTGGTAATTGTATAAATTTTCACATAGAAAATTCAAATTGTGTGATGTTAAATGGAGAAATGGAAGAGCTGTTCTGGATTGTTCACTTTATTGGCATTAAAATATGTGATAGGTTACAAAAAGGGTTGCTTTAACAAAGGAAACAAAAGTATAGCAATGGAAGAAGTGTGACTTTGAAAAGTGTTTTTATTTAAACTGGAATATATATTAATATTCATCTCTTCCTTTACTTCAAGGACTTTATGCTAAAATCTAACTACTTCATGTTGGGAGTAGTAATTATTGGGAGGGAGGAGGAAAATAGGTGATGTAATTTATGTTATACATTTGGTTTGATATATTTTTTCTCATGTTGGTGCTAAGTGCTTATTTTCTGCTATGTTGAAAGAAACTTCTTTCATTTTGTGACCTAAGGAGATAACCTACCATGACAGGAAAAGCATAAGTGTTCAGTATAACACCTATATATTTCAAGTCTGTGTTCTCTCCTACACTTTGACCAACTGCAGTTTCAAGTGGAGAATCTCCAGTGATGTAGTGATAATGCAGGGCTTTACTGAGTAAGAGCACTGGCTCTCATGTTAAGGAGGAAAAATACTAAGCCTTAGTGTTCTGAGTAGGCATTTGAATGACATGTTAATTAAGAGACATTGGTGCCAGAGGCTGAGCCATTGATTTGGCACAAAATAACAGGGTGATTCCTTCAAAGACAGTTTTAGATTTTTTAAGTTTCTCACAAATATGTGACAAATGACGATAATCATGGCAGCACAAAACTACAAATCACCCTGTATGGTCAAATTTATAAATGCCAAAATGCTAGATTTAAATTTAATAAGTTTTAAAAATTGAATTTAAGTAGGAATCTTAGTTAAAATTATAATTGATTTAATCTTGATCAGTTTAAATGCCATCAAATATGTTCATGGTTTTTTTTTAGCCTTTTTTAGAAAGACTTCAGTGCCTGATTAAAGAGGAAAATATAACTGCCATTGAAGAGGCTGATAAAACAAAATCAGTCAACAAAAATGATTCAAAAATATGCCCTGATGATAACCTACATACAGAAGAAAAATACAAAGATTGTGGTTTGGAAGTTCTTAAAAACAAGCAAATTAACTTTGATCCTGAAGTAGTCCAGATAAAAGCTGGAAAAGCAGAAGTAAGCATAGGTGTTTTTTGTCTTGAATTTAAAAGTTGTCTTTAAAAAAATTGAAATTGTTTCAACAATATATATACATATGAACTTGTTTATTACCTGCAGATCGACAGGAGAATATCAGCATTCATTGAACGAAAGCAAGCTGAGATCAATGAAAACAATGTCCGGGAATTTTGTAATGTAATTGATTGTAATCAAGGTAAATATGCAGCCAGAATTTAAACCTCAGGTAATTTTATTTATTTGGAGGTACTTTTTATTTTCTCTCTCTCTTTTTTTTTTTAATTTCTTAGCTCTTAAAAATCAGTAAATCAAGAATTCAGTTGTGTTTATTTTAGGATCAATTGTTAAGATTTTTCTTCTTGCTTAATAATAAAATGTCTTACAAAACTGAAAGCTCTGTAATTAAGATGACCAAGCTTGGTTACAGAGTTGGGAAAATGTATCTCCCTTCATTAAAGAGGTGGGACACTATTGGTATAGAATATTATATATACTCTCAGATTATGGTTGTTTTGTTGATTTGCTTTCCTGATTTTTTTTTATTCATTTTTTGTTATAAAGGAAGGCTTGCTGTATATGGGGTAGAAGTGAGGTTGTCTTTAGAAATAAATGTGATGCAAATACAAAAGATATCCATAAAAATAAATTTTAAAATAGACTATTTTCAGAAATGTTTTGAGGACTATGCCAAGGTAAAGTGCTTCTTCAGTATTAAGAATGAAGTAAAGTAGGATAACTGTAAACTGTAAAACTGTAAAAACAGTTTTTAGATGAATAATCATATTGTTATTTACCTTTCAAGAGTACTTCAGATTTTATAAATTCAAATAAAAACTTCAGCTTTGGTTTTTGGAGGGATAAGTGCTTGGCCCTAACAATGCAATGGAAACAAATTGTCTGAATTTCATGACAGTAAATAATGTTACTTTAAATTGCATCTTCCAGGATATTAAATGAACTTACAGAAGAGGTAGTGTTCCTCAAAAAAGTGAAAAGTTGCTTTTTTGTTTTGTTTTGTTTTTTTCCCAACTTGGAAGTATGGTGTTTTGTGTGGTGCTATATTGGTTGATTGCAGAAATGTTTGTCATGATTTTTCTCCTTTTATTACACTAGGGTGTATATTTGACAGTTTCTATCAGATTCTTCTCCGAGTATATGTTTTGCCACAGAATGAAAAATGTTGGGAAGCACTGACATAGCTCATTGTCAAGTATCATAGTAATCATTAGAGCACAAGTTATCATTAGAAAAATATATGAAGAATTCATTCTTCAAATGCTTCCTTTTTCCTCTCGAATCCTTTGGCTAATTAACAGAAACATTCAAGCTTCAGATAAGATTGGTAATAACACTTCTCCTTTTTAGGTTCCTATTTAATCATTTATGTTGATTCAACTTTCCCTATTATAAGCACTATATAGACATTTCCCTGATTATGTGTGTGTGTATTCACATGTGTATATACACAACAGTAATATATGTGTTTATATGTATATACATGAAAATATACATACACACATATACACATATGTAAATGTGTGTGTGTGTATTGGAGAAGGAAATGGCACACTTGGTTGCTCCAGCATCTTTATCAAGAAAACCCCAAATGGGGTCACGAAGAATTGGATACAACTGAAATGACTGAATGACAATGTGTATGTGTATATATATCCCAGCACTTAGCACAGTAAGCATTTAATAATAAGTGTATATTGGTATATGTATGTGTATATATATCCCAGCACTTAGCACAGTAAGCATTTAATAATAAGTGTATATTGGTATATGTATGTGTATATATATATATATAGATACATAACATATAAATGTATACATATCTTTTGTAGTAGCATTGTTTTAAAACAGTAGATACAATGCATTGACAGAATCTCATCTGCAAACTTTAGCAATTCATCTGCAGCATATGAGAAAGTGTTTTTTGAGGGAAGAGAAATGTGTCCTTGGTGTTATTTTTCTGTTCTCTATGTTAATTCTTAACTATAAATATAGAGGGAATAGAAGTTAACAAAATTCAAAATAGTGAACTAGATTTCTTGACCCGTAGAGTCCTTTGCTGATTAAAAACAGGGCTATAAAGAATTTTAAGCAAATAATTTATCTGTACTTAGACATTCACCATAATAGGCATATTTGAAATTTTTGTGGGTCACCCAGCCTGCTAAATGAGAATATTATACCATCTTAGCTCTAGCAGAGAATGACCTTCTGTTATTATTGTTGTTGTTTTTCATCCCCATAACTCTTTCCATTGTCCCATACTGTGTCCCCTTTTCGCATTAGTACTTGCATTGGATGTGAGAAACACTTTTACTAGAACAGTTATAAATACATTTTAATAACTTGTATTCACTCATACTTATCCATGTATTTTTATAAAACAATTGCTTTAAAAAAATTTGTTAATGAGAAATAGGATTTTTCTTTAAATTTCTAATCCAGAAAGGAATAGGGGCTAGTCTTGGGGTCTAGAAGACTTTACACCCTGCCTCTGACTTTTGTTCTATGATCATGGGCAAGTCACATAAACCTTCAACAACTCAGGTAACTTTCAGAAACCATGACTTTTGGTGCCAACTGCTTTGGTGAAAGGAATTTCCACACCCCAAGATCACTATACTGATGATACTTGTGATTTTAAAAATCATCTCCACCTAAGAAGAATTCTCACCTACTATCCATTTTGTAGGGTTTTTGACTATTAAAAATGGAAATGGTTCAGGAAATCAACTGATATTATTTGATTCTAGTAAATGTTTTATTTTATTTTATTTTATAGCTTTTGTTCTGCCAGTAGCTTTTTAACTTTCTTTTGATCTCATAATAATTTATAGTTGGCACTATGACATTGTGGCTAGGAGAGCCAGCCTTGGTGTTAGGAAGACTTGATTTCAGGTTTAATAAATACTGGCTGCGTGACCCTGGGCAAGTCATTTAATCTCTTAGTGACTGTCAGCTTTCCTAAAAGTATAATGTAAATGTCAGAACAGGTGTTAATATTTATTTATTTTTAAAAACTTCTTACTCTTGATGAAATTACTAGTCTGGTACAAAAGCTAAAATTGCCTCCCAGTCTAAGTTTGTGCTTACTTACAATTATGGTGTTTTTACCTGGCCAAGTTGAAACAAAAGTCCCAGGGTAAATTCTAATCTGTTTGAAGATTTCAGGAGAAAGGCTTTTCTTCTGTGGTTAAAGGATTTTTATATATAGTCTACTCTTATGTCTCAAAGCTCTTTCCTGTGATACAGCTCTTAGAAAGAATAAGGGATATTTTAAATTTTTATAACTAATTCTTTTTAATGCTCAATGCCAGTAAATATAACAGATACTAAACATTTTTAGAAAACCAAATCAGTATAATTAGTTCTATTTTGGAATAGAAGGAATAAAATTTCTCCGACAGCAATAAAATGCTCTCCTATTAGGTGAGTTAGATGCTCTTTATGGACTTCATTCTTCTGCTGTAGCATTGGCTGTTTTGAAAGTATAATATTAACTTAATAATATATCATATGACCGAAGGTTTACATATGAAATTAAATTTTTGAGTCACTTTAGAAAAATCTTTTCTTTTGCATGAGACATCTACTAAAATCATCTAAGAAGTTATAGGTAAGACAAAACTTAAATTATTAACTCTGACTTTGTTCTTGTTCAGTTGTTTTATATTTCAGTATTTAGAAAGAACTCCATTTTCCTACCACATTTCTTACTAACATGAGCTACTTGGGAAGCTACAAAAACTCTGCACTTCGTAAATGACTGTTTGAGATCATCATGCTTTTCTGAATTTTCCTTAGAGAATAGCTGTGCGAGGACTGATGCTGTTTTTACCCCTTATCCAGGGTTTAAAAGTCACATCAAGGGTAAGTAATCATTATAATTCAAGTCACTTAACTGCTGCTTGCCTCAGTTCACTTAACTATAAAACTGGGATGATGATAACATCTACCCCACAGGTTGTTGTGAAGATGAAATGAAATTATTTTTATAAAGCTCTTACCAAGGTATCTGGCATATAGTAGGTACTTAATAAATTTTTAAAAATTATCTTTAAAACATCAGTAAAGCTTGTGCTAATCAAGACTGTGTGCTTAATGATGTAATGCTTTCTTCCCTAGTTTCAAATCTTGAAGGTATTTTTTTTTAAAGCAAAACTTTTGGCTTTTTCTATACCTGTATTTAGGAGTGGTGGAAGCATGGGTGTAAATAGTCCTTTAAAAAGATCGAAAAGTATTATTTGGGAGCTCATGATTTTCAGTCTATAAATATCAAAGTATACATAAAAATTTTCTTGGTAATTTAGTTTCTAGAGTTGTGAATACATATGGCCCACAGACTAGAACTGAAGGAACACAGGGATCTGGTCATAAAATTAATAGCATGCTTCGTGACTGTGGGAACCAGGCTGTAGAGGAAAGACTGCAAAATATTGAAGCTCATTTGCGATTGCAGACAGGTAAGTGAGTGTGCTATTTTAATAGATACATTTTTTTTATTTGCAAAATATTAAATTTCAGTGTTTATTCCTTCTTGGTTCAGGAATGTACACTGGACCTGAAATGGTAAAACGGAAAGATATTCTTATACTGAGGGGGAAAGTCTTATCTTGTCCTAAACTGTGAGTTAAGACTGTCTTATAAACTGTTCCAATCTTGTCAACACTCAAATAAAAAAAAAGAAGAAGAACTTCCAAGTGTGGATTACAGATAAAAAAAGATATCTATTAAAATCCTGGTAGGCTAGTCAGTTACGTCTCTTACATTTCTTTTTTAGAAAAGAATAAATAAAAGGTCAAAATGAAGTTGTAAAAATACTGAAAGGCTTTCCACTCCAACTCTAAAAGTAGATCATAAAAAGTGTTTATTAAAGGTGTTTTATACCCTTTGTGTACTGAAATTATTAACTCGTGACTCTAATATAAATTGTGTTTTTTAACTTTTCTTTCCTCAGAGAGCTTTTACTAAAGTCTTATTTATGTATTACTTCTTTATTCTGGAGCATGAGGACTAAGGTGTACCAGGTTAAAAATGAAGTTCTCAAAAAACTTATATATTTAATAATAATTCTCCTTGGAGAAGATTTTGTGCTTCCACAGGACATTTTCTAGGATAATTATTTTAAGTTTTTGCCTAACTATAAACTTGAAATTTGTGTGATCTTAGTCGTCTTCCATCCTTCCTGAAAAGAAGACTATAGAATATTTTAGGTACTCGTTAATTCCAAGGTATAGAGCAAATATTCTGAGTAATAGGAGAAAGTGTGGCAAGTAGTAGAGAAAATGAAAATTGAGGGAGATTTGATAAGCTGACTATGCTGTTCCATATGATAGTAGTAACTGGATTTTCTTTATCCTAAACAACTAATGGCCTGCTCAAAAGTTGTATTAAAAGTCCCCTTAAATAGCATGGAAACTATATAGAACATGCTAAGCACCAAGAACTCTTGACAACTTATATAATGTAGTGTTTTGAGAAGGGTAGGTATAGTATGATGTACCCCAAAGTACATATTGCTATAAGTAAAGAAAAGATTTCCTTGTACTTCATTTTTTATGGCTGAGATACAAATTAGTCAATAGACCTTGCCAGGTCAATTGTATAAAATCTTTTAACACTGTGTTTTAAAAGTCAAAATAACAAGGTTAGATCATTTTTAAAAGTTTACACTTTCAGATTTTTAAATTTTTTCTTTAGGTGGTCCGGTACCTAGAGATATTTATCAGAGAATTAAAAAACTTGAGGATAAAATCTTGGAATTAGAAGGCATTTCTCCTGAATATTTTCAATCTGTTGTAAGTAAAATTCCCTTTCTTATGTATTATGTCATATACTTTATATCACATGAAATAATATTTGAAAAACTTAGCACATAGTGAATTTTTAAGGCTTAGCATATAATGATTGCTTAAGAAATACTTGTTCCCTTCCCTCCACCCCCTTCACTGTCCCCTTTTTTTCTCCACGAGCACTAAAATCTGATTTTGTTTTGGAAGCATCTTGTTTATTAGCCAGTTAATATTTTGTAAACTAGAAGTCCTAAGCTAATCTTCCTGAGCATTCTTGAGTTATTTTCCTTACTTTTCTGAAACTGTTATATAAAGTTGTTGTATACAATACTTTACCCCTTTTTTAGAGTTGTTAAGTAGCATATTGCATTAGGGGGAAAAAGTTGTACACATCTGAACTTAGAATATATGAAAAAGTAAATTTTTTCTAGGTTAATCTTGTTTATGAATCTTTGGTTATTCTGAGAAATTATTATGAAGTGACTGAAAACAATATTTTGAATATAGCAACCATTTAGAAATTATAGCGTGCTTCTGAAAAATTTTGCCTACTGAGTACAAACCATATTCCTTTGCTTGGCATTTGAGATCTTATAAAAATTTACTTCTAACCCACCTTTTTTTTCCTTTTTTTTGCCAGCTTTTTCTTACTCTTCTTATGTGTTCTAATCAAACTAGATTATTTACCTTTATTCAAAAACTACCCATATTTTTCTGCCTAAAGTGTTAGCACTTTACTCATACTTATAATGCCTTCGTTGATATTCTATTCTCATCTTTTTAAGCCCCAAACATATATTACCTACTCTTTAAAGCCTCCCTTCCTCACCTCTAAAATTATTTCTTCCTCATTCTTTATATTCTTCTTTATATTTTGTATTCCACTTATACATTTATTTTTAATTTATATAATATTTTTCTGTTTACATTTATTATCATTCCCATTTGGATTAGAAACACTGTGAAGGCAAGAGTCTCAACTATTTGTGTCTTCCACAGTACCAAACTTGATGAATTATATGTAGAAAACATTTCAGAAATGTTTGAATGAATCACTGTTTTTAGTACTGTTGTCTGACATTTTCCTTCTGAGCATCTTTAATTTATTTATCTCCTTAATCTGTTTCATTTGTTGTTCAGTCTTTCACTCATGTCTGGTTTTTCATGACCCCTATGGACCATACAGTCCATGGAGTTTTCTTGGCAAAAATACTGGAGTGGTTTGCCATTTCCTTCTCCAGTGGTTTAACGGAGTGATTTGCCCAGGGTCACACAGCTAATAAGTGCCTGAAAATGGATTTGAACTCAGGTCTTCCTTACTCTAGACTCACTGATCATATAGGTACTTAGTGCCTTTTAGTCATCTCCTCACTCTGTTGCTAATTTGCTGTAGCCTTCTTTCACCTACCATGAATCTTTCCATTGCCTTCAGGATCATGTATAGTTTTATAATAAAACAAGCCCTTCAAATCTAAAACAAACTTTTTACCAAGCTCATACTACATGTGCTAAATATTGGAGCTACAAAGAAGCATTTAAAAAACTGCCCTCAGTGAACTTAGAATTGTTAGTTTGACTAGACTTTGAAGGATCTCACTGATATAAATCCCTCCTTCATTTGTAAGGATCTCATTGAGTCCTCTGATTTTTATTCATGTCCTCCCATAAATCCTTTTCAGAGAATCCACCCACTCTGAGAAGGACTTTCCTATAAATCTCTTAATATTGTGTTAATTCCAGTGGAGCACACAGACTGTCTCTCAGTTCCTCTATTTCTGGTCAGATATTTCTCTGATGGTATCCTTTATACCATTTCTTATATTTCTCTGATAATGTTACAGCTTTCTCATTCCCACCATGTGCTTCTCCTGTGGATTATGGGTCACCCAAACTTTAATGCTTTGAACATTTGGTATTTCATGACTAGTAGTTGAACAGCATCACCAGAAAATTCATGTGAAAAGATTGGTCTTTTGTTTCAGGTAAAAACTTGGGGAAAGCACTACACAATTTCCCAGAGGCATCTAGGTCACTTTCCTCCTTTCCTGAAGTGTTTGGCCAGTATATATGTACTGATGGAGCAGCTTTATAGTTTATTCATCCCACATATAGTTTTTTCGTACCACATTATGGTCTGCATTCTTATATTTGTTTTTTTTTTCCTTCTTAGTGAATAGTTAGGTTATTTTCTGAAAGATTTGGTAGATATAGGAGAATAGGCATATCCTTATTGATTTTATCTCAACACTTTTCTTAAGTAATAATAAGATATGTAATTTTCTCTTAGTGATTAAAAGTTCATCAAAGGGCATCTACTTTGTTTATGGGTTTTGGGTTTGTTTGTTTTTTTGTTTTTGAGTTTTTGTTTTTGTTTTTGTGGGGGAGAGGGGAGATTTGCTACCATAGAAAATATTGCCATAAAATTTTGATGTATAGGGAGCCCTTCTTTTTGTCACTGAACTCCTTCCTTCCCTTTATTCTTACAGTTATAAGGTGATAACCATGTATTATTTCCTACCATTTTTCTCCTATCATTTTGCAAATAAATTTTTATCCCAAATAAGCATTACCTTTGGCTATCATATCTTCTTGCTTGGAAAGGATCATAGATCCTAGGATTATTGATCTAGAATTGGAAAAGACCTCAGAGGCCATCTAGTTCTCAAATCTTTAATTTTTAAATTATGTATTGAGTTTACTTACTACAAGAGATGGATTAGGCATGTAAAAGCATTTTGTATTATTTCTGCTCTCTGAAGAATATGAATATCTGAGTTAGGCTTATTACTTTATTGATAAAATCAAAGCTATATAATTTGAACTCCTTTGTCAGTCTCTCATCAAAATTTTTTTTTCCCATCCTCACGGGAAAAAAATATGTAGGTGACCCCAATCCTGTATGCTTGATTGCATTTCCTTCTAACTCCATTTCTAGTCACCCTGTTAGCCCTTTTTTAGATAGCATCTTATTATTCCCTTACCTTTAATTGCTAAATTTCCCAGGATGGTCTCTGCTTAATTTCTTTTAACAAACATTTATTTAGTACCACATTTTGCTAGATGTTGGAGATACAAAGATGGGAATAGCATAATTCCTGCCCACAGAGTTTATAGTCTACTCTACTGGAGGTTACACGTGTACAAATTTAGTATGTTATATATTATGGAGGAACACAGAGATCCATAAGTCTAGAAAAACTAGATGAGTTCTAGTGATTTGGGAAAATACTTTCAGATGAAGGAAGAGGTGAGAATGTGAAATCATCAAAGCCATGATTCAATGAAGAGGTGACATCTGAGCTAATCTTGAAGGACTAGAATTTTTGGTAAATAACAATGAGAAGGTACATCCCAAAACATGAAAAATCTTGATGAGCACACATAGGCAGGAAATGGATGGCAGAACAAGATGGGGAAACAATAGTTTGGATGGAACATAGGAACGTAGCTTGTATGAAGGGGAAAAAAGGCTAGCACAACAATGTTGTGGAATAACTTAAATACCTGGCTTAAGGAATTTATATGTTGTACAGTGTGCAACATAGGAAGTCATTGAAAGTTTTTAAATGGTGAAGCGATATGACTAGACTGATACATGAGAAAAGTTGTTTTGGCACCTATGTGAGGGGTAGTCTAGAAAAATGAGGCTATCACAAGGAAACCAGTTAGAAAGCTATTAAAGTAGTCCAAGCAAGAGGTAATAACGAACTTAATGCGTCCTCTTCCCCTCATTATTCATTTCCTTGTGATCCTGCCTCTCTAAACTGTTCTCTCAAAACAATGATCTAACTGTAAAATCAATTGGCCTTTGCTTAATTTTTATCCTCCTTTGCTCCATTCAACAATCTTGAAACAAATTCTTTTCTTAGTTTTGGTAATACTTAAAAAAAAAATTGGACCAGCTGCAATGGACCAAATCTAATTGGATTAATTCATTGGAGGTAATGTAAACTCCCACACATGGATTCAAAAAATCAACTTTACCAGTAAGGAAGTGGGTAGACATAGCTGGAAAATAGTATGTAGGGGGAATATGTGGGGGTTTTAGTGGACAGGAAAATCAATATGAGTTACAATAATATAATAGCCAAAACACACCCACTAATTTGACCTTAGAGATCTCAGAGAGACAGGAAAGATGGCAGCAGAGGGGGTTAAGAATAACATGTTTGTTTTTTTTTTACCATTTCTAAACCTTAAATTGACAACTTGTACAATTGGCACTCTAAAAGTGAACTCTTTGCTTACTGACTAGTAGGCAGATTACTAAAGGAACAGAATAATAACAGTCCTAACATTTTTAAGAGAGGCATGGTGTCCAGAAAGAGGTACATGTCCTGAACTCTAGTCACGTCTATAGTATTGTTCTCCTTTCTGGGTATCACCTTTTTAAAAGGACATTGACAGAAGTACAATTATTTTTATGGTATTATTTTTGTAAAATATTTATTATTAGTACTACAATATATGATGCCTAATATTCCATGAAATATTATTTCTTGTTGTCTTTGGATATACAATAAAATCTATTTTACCAACTCATTGCTTTACCTCTCCAAAAATTCCTGTGATCCATCCTTTCATTTAGATACAGCTCCCTTCTTTCCTTTTTTTTTTTAAAGCAAGAATGTTAGGACTGTTATGATTCTGCTCCTCTGGCACTATGTCTGCTTGTTAGTCATTGCACAAGGAGCTCACTTCTAAAGTGTTAATTTTACCAGTTGTCAATTTAAAGCTTATAGATAGTCTGAAAACTGTGATTCTTAATCCCTTTTGCAGCTTTCTTTCCTGTCCCTCTGCTACCATTGCTGCAGAAGTAAAAGGCGACAGCTCAGGACCAAGGGCCATTTTGTACTTTTCATTGTTTCATGGTTACCATAGCTAAAAAAATTCATGACTCAGTGACCAGACTACTAGTAAAATACTTCTTCATAGTAAGCTAGATTGATTCTCAGGGAATCAGATTTATTTTTTTTTTATGGGAGTAATCCCTAAATCAACTGTCTTATACTCAGACCATTAATGAAGTTCATAATTAGTAAAAAGCCAGGAGACTTAACATTTAGAAAATGGTATGGTGTATAATTGAAACTGTTTAATTCTAAACTGTTAAATAAGTAATTGATTTGCAGAATGGTAAGCTGATGACAGAAATTAAATCGGTAATGATTATAATATTTAAAAAAGAAGTTTAACCAATGCAAACTAATTTAGCACATAGAGACCAAAATAAGGCAGAGAGTAACTTTGTTAGCAGATGTGATATAGGACTTAACTGCCAAACAGGGAGATGGTTGCAGAAGGCAACACTAGTAAATTTGTTAAATCTTACAAAGAAGAAAGGTGGACATTATGAGCATAAAGCAGAGAGAAGCAGTGGAAAGTAAGTCTATTTTTTTTTTTAATTTTCTCATGTACCTTCATTCTTTTTTAAATTCAATTTCGTTTTATTTTCAGTTCTCAAAATCTCCCCTTCTTCCTTTTCCCTCCCCTACCCACTGAGAAGGGGAAAAAAACAAAAAACTCATTACAGATATGCAGATATGCAAAACAATTTCCTACATCCTCTCCAACATTTATCATTTTCCTTTTCTGTCATATTAGCCAATCTAATGGGGTGAGGTGGTACCTCAGAGTTGTTTTAATTTTCATTTCTCTAATCATTAGTGATTTAGAGCATTTTTTCATATAACTATAGATAGCTTTGTAAGATCATATTCTTTTAACAATTTATCAATTGGGAAATGACTTGTATTCTTAGCAATTTGACTCAGTTCTCTATGTATTTGAGAAATGTAATTTGGTTTTCTTTCTTTTTTTTTTTTAATCAAATTAACCAATGGTTTATTTTATTTATTTATTTATTTTACCCTCATGGGACCAGCTTTTTGTTTTATTTATTAAGTCAGTGGTTTTCTTACTTTCAGTTTTACTAATGTCTCCTTTGATTTTCAGGATTTCCATTTGGTGTTTAATTGGTGATTTTAATTTGTTCTTTTTCTAGCTTTTTAAATTGAATGCCCAATTCATCAATCTGTTCTTTCTCTATTTTGTTGATATAAGCATTTAGAGATATAAATTTTTCCCTAAGTAGTACTCTGGCTACATCGCATAAATTTTAATATGTTGTCTCATTATTGTCATTCCCTTTGGTGCAATTTATTGTTTCTAAAATTTGTTCTTTGACTCACTCATTCTTTAGAATTAGATTATTTAGTTTCCAACTAATTGTTAATCTATCCACTTCCATTTATGGAATGTAATTTTTATTGCCTCTTGATCTGAAAAGGATGAATTTAATATTTCTGCCTTTCTGCATTTGATTGTGAGGTTTTTAATGCCCTAATACATGGTCAGGTATTATGTAGGTGTCATGTACCTCTGAGAAAAAGTATATTCCTTTTTATCCCCATTCAGTTTTCTTCAGAGGTCTATCATATCTAACTTTCCTAAAAGTCTGTTCACCTTTTCTTGTTTATTTTGTGGTTAGATTTATCTAGTTCTGAAAGGGAAAGGTTGAGGTCCCACACTAGTATAGTTTTACTGTTTCCTCCTGTAACTCATTTAACTTGTTTTGGAAATTTGGATCCTATACCACCTGGTGTGTATGTGTTTAGTATTGATATTACTATATTGTCTATGGTTCCTTTTAGCAAGATGTAGTTTCCTTCCTTCTCTCTTTTAATTAGATGTATTTTTGCTTTTTCTTTGTCTGAGATCACGATCGCTACCCCTGCTTTTTTTACTTCAGCTGAAGCATAATATATTCTGCTCTAGCCTTTTACCTTTACTCTGTGTGTCTCTCTCCTTCAATTTGTTTCTTGTAAACAATATATTCTGTTGTTTTTAATTCTGTTTTTTTAATCCATTCTGCTATCTGCTTCCATTTTATGGGAGTTCCCCTCCTTTTCTGGTCCCCTTCTCTTCCTACTTTCATTTAGGGTAAGATAGATTTCTATACCCACTTGAGTGTGTGTTATTTCCTCTTTAAGACAAATCCAATGAGAGTAAGGTTCAAAGACTCCCTCCTTTGTCTATTCTCATCTTTTCCTCCATTGTAACAGGTCTTTCATACTTTTTCATGTCATATAGTCTACCCCATTCTGCCTCTTTCTTCCTGTTCTCCCAGTGCAATCCTCTTTCTTACCCTTTAATTTTTTTATATCATCTCATCAAAATTAACTTATACCTGAACTCTCTGTCTGTTCCTTCTAACTATCCTAACAGAGATACAGTTCTTAAGAGTTACAAGTATCATCTTCCTGTATAGGGATGTAAACAGTTTAACCTAGAATAACTTATGTTTTTTTTCTTTCCTGTTTACCTTTTTATGCTTCTTTGAGTTTTGCATTTGAAAATCAAATTTTCTGTTTAGCTCTGGTCTTTTCATTAGAAATGTTTGAAAGTCCTGTATTTCATAGAATATACATTTTTTCCCCAGAAAGATTATGCTCAGTTTTGCTGAGTAATTGATTCTTAGTTGTAATCCAAGCTCTTTTGCCTTCTGGAATATCATATTCCAGGCCCTCCAGTCCTTTAATGTAGAAGCTGCTAAATCTTTTTTTAATCCTGATTGTGACTCCTTGATATTTGAATTGTTTCTTTCTGACTGCAGTATTTTCTCCTTGACTTGAGAGTTCTGGAATTTGACTATAATATTCCTGGGAGTTTTCATTTTGGGATCTCTTTCAGGAGTTGATTGGTAGATTCTTTCAACTTCAATTTTACCCTCTCATTCTAGGATATCAGGGCAGATTTCCTTGATAATTTCTTTCAAGCTACTGTCCAGGCTCTTTTTTTGTCTGTGCCTTTCAGGTAGTACAATGATTCTGACATTGTCTCTCCTGGACCTATTTTCCAGGTCAGTTGTTTTTCTGGTGAGATATTTTACATTATCTTCTATTTTTTCATTTTTTGGATTTTGTTTGATTGATTCTTGTTGTCTCATGGAGTCATTAGCTTTCACTTGCCCAATTCTAATTTTTGAAGAAGTATTTTCTTAATTTAGCTTTTATACCTCCTTTTCTTTCCGTTTGGCCAGGTCCTCTTTTTAAGGAGTTGTTTTCTTTGACGAATTTTTGTACATCTTTTCCAGTTTTTGTTGACTGTTGATTGTTTTTTTCATAATTCTCTTGCATAACTCCCTTTTCCCAGTTTTTCTTCTATCTATCTCATTTGATTTTTAAAATCCGTTTTGAGCTCTTCCAGGAGGACTTTTTGAGCCCAATTCATATTGCTCTTTGAGGCTTTATATGTAGGCATTTTGACATTGTTATCCTCTTCTGAGTTTGTATTTTAATCTTCCCTGTCATCATTGTTGCTTTCAGGTCAGGGCTTTAGTTTTGTTTTGATTTTTTGTCATTTTCTAGCAAATTTTGTGACTTTTAAAGTTGAGCTCTGCTCCTGGGGCACAGGGGCGCAGGAGGCATTGTCCCACACTTCCTGCTCTGGGGCAGGAGCCTGGTCACTTGCCTTCTGCCCCAGGGCCTCCGTGGCTTGTTGCACAAGGGGCTCTAGGGCCAGTGGCTTGCCTCCTGTACTGGGGTCATTTGGCTTAGTTCCAGGCCTGCCAGACTTGTCTACCAGCCTGCTATGCCAGGCTAGATGTCTCACAGCTGGCCCACTGTGCTGCTGGCCTGCTGAGCTGGGACTACTGAGGTCTCGGTTGCTGGTTTGTGCTGTGGCTCAGGGGCTCACCGCCTGCACTGGGCTGCATTCCCCTTTAACCCAAATGAGACACAGCTTTCCTACAGTCCTTCTAAGTTATCTGGGGCTGGAAAATTGTTTCATCCTGTGCATTTTGTGAGTTCTGTTGCTCCAGAATTTGTTTTGAGGCTTGATTTAAAGCTGTTTCAAGGGAAAGTGGGGAGAGCTCAAACAGCTTCCAGCGTTTTCTCCACCATGTTGGCTCCACCTCTTCCAAGTCTACTTTAAAAGAAGTTTGCCATGGCATCCATCTAAGCAAAATCATCCCAAGGGTATTTACAGATGAAAGTGAGAGAACAACAAACTGAGAAAAAAAGAAAAATATTTTTTAAATTATTACAATAAACATCTGTCTATGAATCACAGTGGAATCACTACACTTAGACCCTAGCTTCATGGTCCCATGTGTGCTTATAGGAGTGATAGAAATGGCACTAAAGAGAGCATAGGTGGAAAAGGCAGCCCAATTGGACCAAGTATATATACAAAAGAAAAGATCCATATCAAAGACAACATAATTTTGAGGTTATTGAGATAATAGAGATATGATATATCCATATAAGATAAATATATCTATATAAGGTATATGTATATGTATGTATGTATGCATGTATACATACAGATATACACACACACAGTGTCTAAAGGAGAAGCCGCTAATAAAGGTATGGAAGAAATCAAAGATTTTATTAATACCTAGAAAGGTAATGAAGAGAAATAATTTCCAACCTACACACCTACTCTCAAGTAAAATCTCTATGAGAGTTATGTGTACAAGAATCAAGGGCATCCTTCATGATGATATTATTAGGGAATAGTATTCAACCATGAATTAAATATTTACCATTTCACAAATAACTGAAAGACATAGAGAATATTTGACCCCATTGGGCTTATTTTTGTTAGTTATGAAAAAACATTCAGTTGAGTAGAGCAAAATGTTACCTTATATGGCCTCTTTTACAATATTGAGTAGATGGTCACATGGTGAGGGTGAGAGGTGACAAGTAACAAGTCACAGGGATTCACAGGTGCCCTCACAATGTGAGGAAAGCCTCCAGTATTTTAGGTGGCTTCTCTGTGGTAAGCTTGCAGGAAGACGTAGTCAAGCATTGCAAAGAATTAGCAGGCATGGATGAGTTGCATTCTGCATTGCAGGAGGGAATTTCTAAATAGATGAAATCTCAGATATACTTGAGTATTAATGAGATCCAAAGGAAGGTAACCAGGATGGGAACTCAGGTGGGAACTGGAGAGTATGCTATATATTACTATATGATATATTCTGTATACAGTTGAAGACACTGGGTGTGTTTAATTTAGAGGAGCAAATATTTAGGACATAGTAGCTGTCAAGTGTTTAAAGGGCTGCCATGTGGAACAGTAACTAGACTTGCTTTCCTTTGTTCCAGAGGGCAGGAGTCATAACTGTAGGTAGAAGTTACAGAAAAGCAGATTTTGTATAGTCCAGGAGAAAAAGTACTGGACTTCATCAGTCTTCCAGTTTCAATCATTTGTTAAGCCTTTTTGATAATACCTATGAATTATCTTCTTGAAATATATAGGTTCCTTCCTCTCCAGTCTCACTGTCACTACATTAGCTTCCACAGTGCTCTACAAGCTCCTGACAGGCTAGACTTCTGCTGCCCAAACAGGTCATGTGTTTGCCACTATACCTTTTTCTTATTTTTTTTTACACTTGAAATGTCCTTTTCTTTCTTTGTTTTTTTGCTTTGTTTTTTTTTTTAAGGCAATTGGGGTTAAATGACTTGTCCAAGGTCACACAACTAGTAAGTGTCAAATGTTTGGTCTGAGGCTGGATTTGAACTCAGGTCCTCCTGACCTCAGGGCCAGGGCTGTATCCACTGCACCACCTAGCTGCCCCAAAATATCCTTTTCTAATCATTCCTTCTGCCTTCCTCCATGCTTCTCCCCTTTCTTGGATTGTCCTTTAAGGCCCAATTCAAAATATCATCTCCTCCATGGTACTTTTCCTGATCCCTCTTAGCTGAAAGCAATCCTCTTTGTTCTCTTAGCATATTACTTGTACCTCTCATAACATTTATCACCACTGCTCAGGATGGTTGGAACAATAACAGGTTCATTTAGTCTCTTCTTCTTAGTCATCCTAAGAAAAATTTTAGGAATAGAGTTGATACCCAAGATGAATAGGGACATAGAAAGAGAAAATCTGGCTTTCCTTGATGAGTTTCAGGTCATCTACCTCACATGCATCCTTGGATACTGAAAGACCAGGCAAGGGTGTTTTATTGAACTTCTCTCATTTATCTTTGAATGACAAGACTAAAGAGGAAAAATGTCCCAATTCCTAAAAAAGGTAGGAATCTGCAGACAACAGGGTAGTGTGTTTGCCTTTGGTTTCCTGTGAACATTCAAGAATGTACCATAAGGATGATTAGTAAATATCTGGAAAAGGAAGCGATGATTTTAACATAGCTTCTTCAAGAATATTATGCTAATTCCTTTCCTTTTCTTTCTCTCTCTCTTTTGAAAGAGGCACGTACATAAATAAGCATAAACAATACAAAAGTGATTTTGAGGGGATATACTAGAAACTAGGAGGATCAGGAAAGTTCTTCTATGGGAAGTGGGGTTTGAACTGAGCTTTGAAGATTCTAGATATTCTAAGATGTGAAGGTGTCAAGGGAGGGGCATGAAAAGGCATGGAAAATAAGTCTGTATAAAGCCCAGAAATTGTGTTATGTGTTGGAGCCAGATGGTGAAGGGTTTTTGACAGGTAAACAGGAGCTTATATTTGATCCTAGGGGCAATAGGGAGCCATTGGAGTTTTGAGTAGTGAAGTGAAATTACACTTCAGGAAAATCACTTTGATAGATATGTACATGATGAATTGGAGAAGGTTTAAGGCTTAGATGAATTGGAGAAGCTTAAGGTAAGGAGATAAGTTATTAGATTGTTACAATAGTCCAGGCAAAAGGTGATAAGGACTTCAGCTAGTGTAATAGCTGTATGAGTAAAGAGAAGGGGACAGATAAGAGATATTATGAAGTTAGAAATAGCAAGATTTGGCATCTGATTGGGTGTATAGGGTGAAGGGGGAGGACTCAGGAATAGTGTTGAAGTTGCAAACTTAGGTGGCAAGGAAAACGGTGGTGCCCTTGACAGAAATAGGGAAGATCAGAAGGGAGAGGGGAAAGTGAAGGTGAGAAGAGTTTAGTTTGGGATGTGATAGGAGATGCCATCAGATTTGAAGTATCTAGTATGCAGTTGGAGATATAGATATATGAATGGAGGTCAGGAGAGAGACCAGGGCTGGTCATCGGTAAAGAAGTAATGATTAAAGCCGTAGGAGCCACTAAAGTTACCAGGTTTAAAATTTAAAGAGAATAGACAAGGGACAGAGCCTTTGTATATTGTTTCTAGTTCTGGACACCATAGTTTGGGAAGGACATCTATTATCTGGAGAGTCAGATTGGTCTCGGGCATAGAGTTTATACCAAAGCAAAAATCAGTTGAAGGAACTAGAAATGTATATAGCTTGGAGAAGAAAACATTTGGGAGAATGTGACTTAAGTATTTTGAAAGCCTTTCATATAGGAAAAGTAATAGAGAATTTTTTCTGCTTGGTTCCAGAGGGTAGGTAGAAATTGCAATGAGATATATTTAAGTTTAATATAAGGAAAACCTTTTCCAAAAAATTAGTTATCTTGTCATGGAATGAGCTGCCTTGCAAGGGATTCTACCTTCAGTGGAGGTCTTCAAGGAAAGACAAAATGACTACTTGTTGAATATGTTGTAGGGGGGTTCTTGTTCAGTTATAGGTTGGTCTCTGTGTCCTCTGAGATCCAATTCTGAGATTATGTGATTCTGTATAAAGGAAGTGGACCAGTCATGAAGCAACGATGAGGCATAAAGAATTTTTAAAAGGGCCTGATTTCTTCAGAATGGTGATTAGACTCTTTAAAAGTGTTGGGGAAGGGCATAGACAAGAATTTACATCAGAGTAAGACATATATAAATTGAGATTTACATAATTGGAGGCAGTATCTATGCCAATTAGATTATGAATCCATTGCAGTAATAGGACAGAAGTGGGAAACAAATATTCTCCTCTGCCACTTCTGTAAATGAATTAACAATTTGGTTTGCAGTATTGTCAGAGGTATTATCCTAGATATTAAATCATACTAAAACTGCATGCTAGAGCATAATTTCCTTCAAAGAAATAGATCTTATTTGTCCAGTTTGCCTTCTGTGGGCTGGACCAATTTCTAGGAATTCTACCTAGCAAAGTAGTCAGACTACTTTGAATATTGAAAGTTAGTCAATTTTGAAGACTGCCTTTCATGGATTTGGTTGTTATCTCTGTGCAGATGACTCCATAAATAAATACATAAATAATTTGTGTGTGTGTGTGTTTGTGTGTGTGTATACACATATGTATGTGTGTGTGTATATATGTATATATACATACTGAGAAGTCTTATTGCTTCTGTTCTCTCCAGTATATTCTCCCTAAGTCTGCTGAATTATAGGTCTGACCATGTCACTGCCCTTCTTAGAAATCTTTATTTGCTTTTGGTATAAAATTCCTAAGCCTGGCACTTTAAATTTTTTGAAAATAAGTCTCCCATCTACGTTTTTAGATGTAATTCATGTTATTCTCCTCATGCACTTTACGTTCCAGACAAATTGGCTTTAACTTTGACTTGAATTAACATTCCATCTACTATCTTCGTGGCTTTGTGCAGGCTGTTCCCTATACCTGGAGTGAACTGCCTCCTCTCCCTTACCTTTTAAAATCCCTAACTTCCTTCAGACCTCAGCTCAGGTATCACCTACTGAAACTCTTCTTTTCTCCCCCTCCCCTGCCTTCTTCCTGAAATTACCTTGTACTGTGTTTACTCATTTATGTATATGTTATGTCACCCAGTAGAAAGCAAGCTTCTTAAAGACAGCAACTATTTACTTTTTATGTTTGTCTCCCCAGCACCTAATGCTGTGCCTTGCCTACAGGCATGCACTTAATAGATTTTTGTTAGAATTAAATCAGATTTGGGGGAGGAAGGCTGTGGGTTCTGAAAACCCACTTTTTTTGGGAATGGGTTCAAGAGGGAACTATATATATATATATATATATATATATGTATGTATGAATATAAAAGTCTTCTCAATTCAGAAGGAAATAAAATGCCAAAGAGATAGCGAGCAGGAGGGAGAGGATAAGGGAGGGATCTCCAGAAGGGAGGGTAAGGGAATAGGTAAAAGTGGGGGGAGTGGAGTATAGAAGGATGTTTAGATTAATGGGAATGGGAGGATGGGATCCTTGGTGAGGGATGGGGTAGGTTAAGTAATAGGAGGGCAAGGTAGGAGGTATAAGTAAAATAGAGGAGTTAGGAGGGATAGGAAATAAGAAATATGCACAAATATAAAAATAAAGATCAGAAGTAGAATTTGTTAGGGAAAGTATATGTCTTTATATGTATGTATGTATATATGTATGTATGTGTATATATGCATATGTGTATGTATATATCAATATATAAATATATCTGTGCTTAATTGTAGCCTTGGGAGGGGGAGAACAAAGTAACAAGTGCACAGCAGAGAACAAAGGAAAACTTACAAGGAAGCAAAGGTGGACAGCTCTCAACACCACATGTAGTATTTATTATATAGGCTTTCTTGAAATGGAAATTTATTGCTATATATTTTGAACTCTCTTGCGTTCTGCTGTGCATGACATGCTTTTTAAAAAATATTTAAGTTTGTTTCTTTTTATTTTCTTATTGTATAAATTTATTAATAAATTTTTGTAATTAAATCAAATTTAATTTTTGTTAGTAACAGAGTGTTGATTAGGCCATTATACATAAAAGGTTATGTGCCTTGTTTAAAAAAGTTAATCTGGGGGCAGCTAGGTAGTACAGTGGATAGAACACCGGCCCTGGAGTCAGGAGGACTTGAGTTCAAATGCAGCCTCAGACACATGACACTTAGTAACTGTGTGACCGTGGGCAAGTCACTTAACCCCAATTGCCTCCCCCCCAAAAAAAAGGGAAAAAAAGGTTAATCTGGATTTTGATTTCTACGATACGTGAAATTTTAGCTAAAGGATTTTTAACTTTCTTAAAGTACAATTTATACAACAGATTTCAAAAAGTGGACAGTCAAATGGGAGAACAGTAATTCATTTTCACCAAGCATATAAAAATCTGATTTGGGGGATGTGTGAGACTGAATATGAACAAGTAAAATCTTAAAACACTTGCCTTGCCTGTCTTTGGAAATGTCATCTCAGGGAGAAGTTGGCAAATGGTGTAGCATGATTTCCTGAAAACTCCTCTTGTATCTCTCACCCTGGCACTATGTAGATTACTTCTCTGATCTTTCTTCCTACCTATCTACTAACGCTTTTCTTCCCTCAAATTTTCCAGAGCTCTTTGTCTAATTTCTCCTTTACTCTCTACCTTTTTATGTATGCGTGGGTAAATAGATAAAATCTTTGTTCATTTCATATACCCCCTAAAGAATATAAGCTCTTTGAAGGGAAAGACTGTTGCACTTTTCTGTTTTCTATCCTCAGCATCTAATATAATGTTTGTATATATAATAGATACTTCATAAATAATTGATGAATTTGTCAGTGTTAATCAGATGTTATCCCCACATAATTTTGTCTCTTTTGGTAGAGACCTAAGACTTAGCCCCTCCTCCACTTAGCTACTCCTCCTGCCACTGTGTGTCTGACCATAGGCAAGTCACTTGCCCTGGGGTGGGATGGTTTCATTTGCCTAATTTATACTTAAAGCTAAATCAAGGACCCATTAATACTACCTAACCTTTGCAAAGGTTGGAGGCCAAGCCATATGGTCCTTTGAGTTCTAAATTCCTGTTCTAAACTAGAGATTCTCTATTGTTTTTGTATACAAACAAAAAAAAAAGACTCTTCCAAAGTCCTTTGTCAAAATTTTAAGAGCTTGAATTCTTAATCCAATTAAAAAAAACCTTAATTAATTAATCTTTAATTAAAAGTAAAAATGAGCATCTTCTGCCGTTTTAGCCAAGTCCCTGTTTTTCATCGATCCTAATGCCATTTTCCTTCTTTTTAGTCACTGTTCTAGAAGGAGGAAAAAGAGAAAGAAGCTAGAAAGCTCCTATAGCTGTTATTTTTTTTTTCCTTTTTAGGCAAGTGAGGTTAAGTGACTTGCCCAGGGTCACACAGCTAGTAAGTGTCAAGTGTTTGGTCTGAGGCCAGATTTGAACTCAGTTCCTCCTGACTTCAGGGCCAGTGCTCTATCCACTGCACCACTTTGCTGCCCCTATCCCATAGCTGTTCTACTGAACCCAGTCTCTTAAATGCATCATTAGGAGGGGTTGCCTTAAAAATGTCTAATCTTCCGTTTACAGTATCATCCCTTCTAGGATATCGACCTATTCCATAGTAGCTAGGCTTTTGTGCCTAAGCCTATTCTCATGATACCTGATGCTTTCCTTAGTGCTCTGCATACAACGTGAAATGAGAAATGTTTATTGAATTGGGAAGGTAACATTTCATGCCTATCTTGAGCATTGCTATTAGAAATTTGTCTAGAGATTTATGATAGAATTATACCATCTAGAGACTGTATATTCTACCAGAATACTAGACTATATATTCTACTAGAGCATAATTGGCCACTCATATTTTTAAGAATTAATGACTTTGGGTTTTGGGGTTGTTTTTTCCCATGTTCCATTAGAATTTTTCTGGAAAAAGAAGAAAAGTGCAACCACCACAAGTAAGTTGTTGTCTTAATTTCATTCCAATTTTCTAACATGTAGATTTTGCTTTATGCTATGCACATTATTAAAACTTTCTACTTTAATTGTCTGGTATTAGTAGAGTGAGATCTTATCAATTTGAATTAACCTAAGAGAAAAGCCAAGTAGTGAAATCTGAAGTGTAGTGCTTTTTTAAAAAAATATAGAAAGTTTTTAACATTTCAAACAGCCTAGATTTGTTTGTAACAAAGTACCTAATAAAAATAACTTAATTTGCTTTCACTAATCCTAAGGATTTCTAATTATACAGATCTTAGCATAGTTGTAAGCTTTTAGCACTAAGTACCTTTTAAACTTTAGTAGCTTAAAATTGCACTGACTTGATATAAACTTGAAAATTTTCTTCATATAATTAGTATAAACCAGGCAGTAGGTAGAGCACTGGGCTTAGAGTCAGGAAGACCTGAGCGCAATTCTGGCCTTAGACACTTCCTAGCTGTTTGATCCTGAGCAAGTCACTTAACCTCTGCCTGCCTCAGTTTCCTGTAAAAATGAGAGTAATAATGGTACCTACCTCCCAGAATTGTTCTGAGAATCAAATGAGATAAAATTTGTAAAGCACCTATTCAGTTAAAATAATATATGTGCTAGCTATTATTGTTGTTATTGTTATTATTTAAACTGAATTTTTACATTCTGTTTTCCCATCACTGCACATTCCTTATTTACTTTGCACTTTTTGTTTTTATTTATTATTTTTTAAGCATTGTTGTCCAATGGTGGTAGTACAGTGTAATATGATGGAAATTCAAAAAATAACTGACAAGATTATTTATTTCACTAGAATAGCCTGTAAGGGAACACTGCAAAATAACTAGATTTCAATGTTAATTATCTTCTTGATTACAAAAATGTTTAAATGGCTACTAGAATTTGACTCTTTAAGGTCACATAGAGAAAAGAATTGATGAATTTTAACATTTCATATTTGTTTTTTCTACTCTTTAAATCTAATATTTTTTTTTTGTTCAGTAAAATCAATTTCACATTTGCGGGAGAAAATAGTGGGTGTTTTAAGTATAGTTAGAACTCTATTTAGACATTTAAAGACTTGCCTAGTTTTTTCATCTACAAAATGTGTATAATAATGTTTGTACTGAGAAAAGACTGGCTTATTGGTTTGAGACCCACCCTTGGACTCAGACTGAAAGACCTGAGTTCAAGTCCTGTCTCTCCTATATACTGGTTATGTGACATTGTGTGACAAAGGTTAAGTCACTTAACGTTTTCAGTGTCCTGAGCAATTCTGAAAATTGTAATTGCCAGTCTTCTTTTGGTGGATGACCATTCCCTACTGATAGCAATGAAAATACAGATCTGAACCAAAAAAAAAAAATACTAAAATACTTCTACTACCTAGAGATAATGTAAAGAAAGCATTTTGTAAACCTTAAAGCACTATAGAAATGTGATTTGTTATTGTTCAATAATTTGTATCCTTATTGTTTGCAGCAGAATTATTCATTGGCTGAACTTGATGAAAAAATTAGTGCCCTTAAGCAAGCTCTGCTGAGGAAATCAAATGAAACAGAATCCGTGGTCACTGATCAGCTTCCATAATGAAGTCTCTTCATTGTTGTTATTTTTGTTACACATGTAACTTAAGGAACTGTTTAATTACTGTATTTCTCTTTCCACAGACTTTGCTCCCAAAGTATGTTGTTTAGGTTTTGCTAGAAGTGTGAGTCTACTCCTTTAAATAAGTAAAACCTACCAATCTATTTAAAAACATTTTGTGAATGCTTTAAAAATAGAAGTGTCTGAATTTATTCCCTTCTGTTGTAAAGGAGGTGTTTTTAGCATTGTTTTTTCCAGAAAATTATCAAAAATGAACTGGCAAATTTATGTTTTTATCTGTAATTATTTGTGGACCAAAAAGGATAAACCTCATTTTAAATAGTATGATATTTTAAAAGATTTTATATTTGTAATATTAGTGTTTATTGTTTTTTTTAATAATAAGTACTCTGTTTTTGAATGTCTTTTAAAATACCATTGTTTATGTAAATAAATATAATTGGAATTTTCATGTAGCTTGATTTTGGAGAAATTAAACTTTCTGGGCAACAGTTAAAGTATTATAAATACATATACCACCTTTTCCTAAAGATGATCATATTCTAACAAATATAATCTAACTTCATCTTGTGGTCCAGTGACTCATCTCTTTTTATATTGGTGAAACAGTAATAGTAAGAGATACAGCTGAGTTTGCGTAGGAAACTGTTAACAGAACTAATGGAACTCAAATCTTAGGACCTAGGCCAGTATGTTCACTATCTATTAGATTTTATGAAGTTGAATTTTTTCCATTCTGCGTGGAAAAGACATTAATATAGCTTTTATTTACAATAATTTTAAATATTTGAAAATTTGAGGCAAAAACATAATAATCAGAATTACAGTCTTGAAGTGAAAGGGATTTTAGTCCACACCATGCCTAAACAATATTTTATTCTCTAATATACCAAACATGGACTTTCATTTGAAGATCTCCCACCTAAATATCCTACAAAAATAAAATTTTACATGTACTAGTGTAGTTTTAACGTAGTTTTAGGAGTAGTTTAGCGTAGTTTAGTGTAGTTTTAGGAATATTTTTAATACAAAATATTCCAGAGTCAAAATATATGTGTTATTATTAACTGTTCCCCACACACCTTTTGTATGAGGCCTAATAATGGACCATATGTCTGTTGTCTGAGGACCAGTCTAGCGAAATTCTAGGTAAGTCTTAAGAGAGACATTAAATTGAACTGAACATATTAGGAAAATGAAGTGGAAAGGAATGAGTGAAACTATAATTATATTATAGGCTTCTTTTTTAAGATTGAATTTTGTATTTTTTTAAATTAATTTAACATTTTTCCCCAATTATATGTAAAAACAATTTTTACTTTTTTTTTCAAATTTTGAGTTCCAAATTCTCTTCCTCCTTCCCCACCCCCATTGAAAAGCAAGCAATTTGACATAGGTTATACATGTGCAGCAATGCAGACCACGTTTTCACGTAAGTCATACTATGAAAGCAAACACAAAAAAAAAATAAAAAGTATGCTTCTATTCATATTAAGATTCCCAATCTGTTCTTTCTCTAGAGATGAATAGCATTTTTCATCACAAGTCCTTCAGAATTGTCTTCGATCATTGTATTGCTGAAAATAGCTAAGTTATTCACAGTTGATCATCATACAATATTACTGTTACTGTACACAATGTTTTCCTGGTTCTGCTCATTTCACTTTGCATCAGTTCATGTAAGTCCAGGTTTTTCTGAGAGGATCTTGCTCGTCATTTCTTGTAGTTCAATAATATTCCGTGACAATCATATGCAACAACTTGTTTAGCTATTCCCCAATTGAGGAACATCCCCTCAATTTTCAATTCTTTGCCATCGCTGAAAGAGCTGCTGTACATATTTTTGTACATATAGGTCCTTTTCCTTTTTGTTTTTCATCTCTTTGGGATACAGACATAGTACTATAGGCTTTTAATGCCAAAATGTGTTTCTCTTGAAAAATAGGTTAAGAGGTTAGCCAAAAGAAAAAGACTTAAACTATGTAAACCAGGAAATCTGCCTCTAAAATAACCCATTATTATAATTACAGTATACTCCAAAAGTTCTTACTTGTCCCAGTTTTTTTTATCATTTTAAAAATATGTTTTATATTTTTGTTATTCTGAATTTGACAAGGGATAGGGACTAGATTAAAAATCTTCAGTGAGGGAAAACTCATTAATTTCTGAGCTATTCCATTGTTAGAAAGTTTTCCTTCTCATTGAAATCTGTCTGCAACTTCCACCCATTGCTACAACCTCTCCCTCCTTGCAGCCATGTTGAATGAGTAATCCCTTTCACACTGCGTGTTTCAGATACTTGAAGATAGTAGTCATCTCCCTAACTCTGTTAATTCTTCTCCATTCCCAGTTCTGTGAGTTCAAAATTGTCCAATCTACAATAAATGAAACTGAGCATACCTCCGAGCCAATAGGACTTGATTGAAGGGTCCACAGCCACCTTTAATAAAGTGTACCTCAGATCTTTCTCATAATCTGAGATGCTCCTATTACTTAAAGCCTTCGTTTTATAGTGCTTGATATCCACATGATACAGAAGAGGCAAAGTAAAACACATCATCTCATTGGTTGATAGACTTAAATCTTCACCTTCAAGGAGAATCTTCAGCTCGTGCTTGTGATAAATTAGCTGGTAGAGGATATCCAAATATGGGCAGAGCTGATGGTCTTTCATTGGAGGGCCATAGGGATGTTGGGCATAGGTTGGAGAATAAATAGATTGACAGGCAGCTCTTGCAGACAGGGTCACTCACTGGTCAAGTACTCATAGGACCTGTTGGCCAAGTGCCATGGAGCCATTTCTCTAGCAAAGGGATAACATGGTTGGAGATATAATTAAGAAATAGCTGGGGGACTTTCTATGCCATTGAGTCACACACAAACATACACCTCCCCACCCCCACTACCCACCGCCAAGCCATTGGGCTTGCTCATTTACTCATCAGGCATTGCTTAACCAAGTGGATTCACTCTGTTGACTATATATTAGGAGACAAGTACACAAGTAATAATCACTGCCCCTATGGAATCATGCTCAACTGAATAATACTATTTGGAAATAAACCAGAGGTCTAAATAAAATAGGGGTCTAAATCATTTCCCACATTTCCCCCTTGATCCAAAAACAGACTTGCCTTCTTATGAATCATCACAATCTAGATGCATACAAGGCAGTCCTCTATGGGCGAAACAAAATCAGAGGGGATAGTCCCCTACCAAGGTGCAAGGATAACAAAAATCCATTGGTGTAAGTCTTCTAGTAATACAACATAGTAACCCACTCTCCATGTCCAGGTAACCAGTCTTGGGTTCAGATGTCTCACCTCGTACAGCTGGCTGGTTTCCTAAACACCTCCCAATGCAGTCTGCTGGAGGCATCTCAGAAATCAAACAGCCCCTTTGGAGATTTTCTCCTCTTAGTTATGTTGGAATGAGTAGGACTTCAAAACAGCTTCTAGTGGATTTGCTTCTCTGGTTCAGGTCACTTGCAGAGATCTCCTTTTCTCTTAAAACAACTTGCAAAATAGTTCTTATTCAAGTTTCCTGTGATAATAACCAGGTCATATAGTGAGAACTAGGGGTCAAACCTTATAACTCTAATAAGAACATCACTAGACCAGAGATTTTACATTTTAGGTTACCAAATTCAAATAACAACTGAAAAACTGGAAAATCCTGAACCCAATTTTTAACATATGTAATTGTCTACTCTTATTATTATTTCTTAAAACAAATTTTCAGCCACTCATTGCCCCCTTAGGATGACGAAATTCTACTAAGGGACTAATAACAAAAATGAAATATTTTTACAGTTGTCAAATTGTAGCAAAAGGTTCTGGGATGAGATTAGATTGAGTGATCAATTTCAAAAGTCCATATCAAATAAGTTGTTTATCATAAAACATTTGTACTTCAAGCCATGCTCACTATACAAGTGGTAACTTTAAATTAAATAATAAACCCAAATAAAATTTACTTTTCAAGATATCTTGTAAATCACTCTCCTCTAAGGAAACTGATTGCCCTAAAATTCCTTTCTTCAAACCAAAACTGAGTATACTACAGACTTCCTGGTAATAAATGAAATAGATGAGTGTAGGAATCATTGCTAGGACAAAAACATGATAATATTATAGTGATGTGATATTTCAATTATCCAGATATGCCTGAAGTAACTAGCTTGTAACTTCTTGATTTTCTTTAAATAGCACTTTTATCTTTCAAAAAGTGGAAGAACTGACAAGGAGAAATTCTGTACTAGATCTGAAAGTGAACATGTGATAGGGAAGGAGAAGAAAGCATGTTTCCAAGAGTTCAGTGGAAGGATACATGAGATGCTATGGACTAAAACTATACTGGGGTAGTCATCTCTTGAGAATGAAATTCTGATGACACAATGAAGAACAATTCCAATGAGGAGGGAAAAAATGAGAATTTCTGAAGAGGCAGTGCATATACACTGGATACTCACCAACCAACTTAGATTTTTAAAAGATACATCTTTTGCATAAACAATGAAGCTGGGATAAAAATGGAAATTGGGAAATATATTAATGCCAAATGTAAGAAAATCAATCATCTCTGAAAGGAGTCTGATGTTACAAGATATATAAAGAATTAAGTCAAATATATGAACAGACAGAAACAAATAATTCTTTAAAGTATCTTAAACCAGTAACATCATGAAAAATTGACCCTAAATTGTGAATAATAAGAGAAATATAAATAAAAACAACTCTAAGCTTTCACCTCAGCTAGCAAATTTGGAAAGATGACAAAATAGGGAAAAGTCAGTGTTGAAGGAACTGTGGGAATACTCTTACACTAAGAAAGTGAATGATTTATAAATTGAACTAACTATTCTAAAAAGCAATTTGGAATTTTGGAATTAGTGATAAAGAAGTGACTATTCCTCCTGCCAGGTATCACACCAAGGAAGTGTAAGACAAAGTAATGTCCCACATATATCAAAATATTTAGAGTACTTTGCGTGATAGCTAAGAACTGGAAACAAAGGTGCCTATCAGTTGGAGAAGGGCTAGATTATGCTACATGAAGGTAATAAAATTCTGTAATTAATATGAATATGACAACTTTATAAAAATATAGGAAGACTTAGCTGAACTAATGGGAAGTAAATGAATTAAGCAAAGCCAGTGATCAAGCTTGGTCTTTACAGAAGAGTTGAGAAAATCTGCTCTCCTTCCTGTGTTGCAGAAGCGGGGACTATGGATGTGTAATGTTTCATATACTATCAGAAATGGCTTAGGGGTGGAGCCAAGATGATGGAGTAAAAGCAGTGACTTGCTTGAGCTCTCCCCCAAACCCCTCCAAATACCTGTAAAAAATGGCTCTAAACAAATTCTAGAGCAACAGAACCCACAAGGCAGAGTGAAACAAATTTCCAGCCCAAGACAACCTGGATGGTTGATTAGAAAGGTCTATCCCAGCCAGGCTGGGAGAGAAATGCAGGTCAACATAGGCATGCAGGCAAAGACCAGACCTTAGTGAACCTGGAGCAGGCCTCAGGGGACTGAATCATGGGCAGCTGTGGTGGTTTCCAGACTTCTCAACCCACAAACACCAAAGACAACTTAGAAGGTCAGTAGGAAAAGTCTATGACTGCAGTGAGAGAGAAGCTGGGTCCAAGCCCCAGTCCTGGCATAGCTCCGGGGTGGCAGCTGCTTCCAGAACTTCTGGGCCACAGAATGAGCAGGAATCAAGTGGCTGATCAGAAAGGGATTGCAAGGATCTCTTTGCTGGTGCTGAGGCAGGATTCTCTTGCTTTGCCTGTGCTTGGATTTGGGTCACAGTTCTGGGTGGCGATCTTAGGGTTAAAAAGAGCACTGGTGTGGTAGAGCTTGTAGTGACTGTGGAGCGGGAATCCTCAAAGTTCCAAAGTAGAAAAGTGCTTGTGGTCACTCACAGACCAGAGCACAGGCCAGAAAATGAGTAAATACCTCGCCCTTGATCATACCACCATGGAAGAACTGAAAACTTACAGTCCTTGGAAGTATCTCTGAAAATAGCTGCACAAAACCCCTGAAGCTTGGGACAGTACATTCTCCACAATGGAAGCAGACCCCTACCTTAACAAAGGGTTTAAAACTCAAGTAATTGGCTGGGATCATGAGCAAACCACAAAAAGTCAGACCATAGAATCTTTCTTTGGTGACAAAGAAGATTGAAACATACAACCAGAAGACAACAAAGTCAAAGCTCCTACATCCAAAGCCTCCAAGAAGAATACAAATTGGTCCCAGGGCATGGAAGAGCTCAAAAAGGATTTTGAGAAGCAAGTAGAGAAGTAGAGGTAAAACTGGAAAGAGAAATGAGAATGATGCAAGAAAATCATGAAAAACTAGTCAACACTTTCCCTAAAGGAGACCCCCCCAAAAAAATACTAAAGAAAATAACACCTTAAAAAATAGCCTAACCCAAATGGCAAAAGAGGTCCAAAAAGCCAGTGAGGAGAAGAATGCCTTAAAAAAACAGAATTGGCCAAATGGAAAAGGAAATCCAAAAACACACTGAAGAAAATATTTCCTTAAAAATTAGAATGAAGGGGGCGGTGCCAAGTTGGCAGAGTAAAGGCAGTGACTCGCTTGAGCTCTCCCCCAAACCTTTCCAAATACCTATAAAAAATGGCTCTAAACAAATTCTAAAGCAGCAGAACCCACAAAAAGACAAAGTGAAACAAATTTCCAGCCCAAGACAACCTGAATGGTTGATTGAAAAGGTATATCACACTGGGCTGGGAGAGGAACACAGTTTGGCATGGGCGAGCAGACCTTAGCAAACCTGGAGGAAGCCTCAGAGGACTGAATCACAGGCAGTTGTGGTGGTTTCCAGACTTCTCAACCCATGAACACCAAAGACAACTTAGAAGGTCAGTGGGAAAGTCTGTTTCTGTGGTGAGACAGAAGCGCGAGGTCCCAGCCCTGTTCCTCAAGCTCAACCCCAGGGTGGCGGTTGCCTCCTGAGCTTCTGACCGACAGACTGAGGGGGAATCTAGTGGCTGATCAGGGGGGTATTGCAGAGATCTCTCCGCTGGTGCAGTATTCTCTTGCTTTGCCCGTGCTTGGATCTGGGTCACAGTTCTGGGTGGCAGTCCTGGGATGAGGAGGAGCACTAGCATGGTAGAGCTTATAGTGGTTGTGGAGAGGAAATCCTCTAACAATTCCAAGACAGAAAAGAGTGCTTGTGGTCACTCATAGAGCAGAGCACAGGATGGGAAAGGAGTAAACACCTCAGCCTTGATCATAGCACCTTGGAAGAACTGAAAATTTACAGGTCCCTAGAAGTATCTCTGAAAACAGTTACACAAAACTCCTGAAGTTTGCGACAGTACATTCTCCACACTGGAAACAGACCCCTACCTTAACAAAAAGTTTATAACTCAAGTAATTGGCTGGGATCATGAGCAAGCAGCACAAAAAGAGTCAGACTGTATTATCTTACTTTGGTGACAAAGAAGATCAAAACATACAACCAGAAGAAGAAGACAACAAAGCCAAAACTCCTACATACAAAGCCTCCAAGAAAAATATGAATTGGTCCCAGACCACGGAAGAGTTCAAAAAGGATTTTGAGAAGCAAGTAAGAGTAGTAGAGGAAAAACTCAGAGTAATGCTAAAGGAGACCCCCCAAAAAAATACTGAAGAAAATAACACCTTAAAAAATAGCCTAACCCAAATGGCAAAAGTGGTCCAAAAAGCCAATGAGGAGAAGAATGCCCTAAAAAGCAAAATTGGTCAAATGGAAAAGGAAGTCCAAAAGCTTACTGAAGAAAATACTTCCTTAAAAATTAGAATGGAGCAATTGGAAGCTACTGACTTTATGAGAAATCAAGAAATTATAAAACACAACCAAAAGAATGAAAAAAATAAAAGACAATGTGAACTATCTCTTTGGAAAAACAAATGACCTGGAAAATAGATCCAGGAGAGAGAACTTAAAAATTATTGGACTATCTGAAAGCCATGATCAAAAAAAGAGCCTAGACATCATCTTTTAAGAAATTATCAAGGAAAACTGCCCTGATATTCTAGAACCAGAGGGTAAAACAGAAATTGAAAGAATCCACTGATCACCTCCTGAGAAAGATCCCCAAAAGAAAACTCCTAGAAATATTACAGCCAAATTCCAGAGTTCCCAGTTCAAGGAGAAAATATTGCAAGCAGCCGGAAGAAACAATTCAAGTATTGTGGAAACATAATCAGGATAACACAAGATTTAGCAGCTTCTACATTAAGGGGACTGGAAGACTTGTAATATGATATTCCAGAGGGCAAAGGAGATAAGATTACAGCCAAGAATCACTTACCCAGCAAAATTGAGTGTAATCCTTCAGGGGAAAAAAATGGATATTCAGTGAAACAGAGGACTTTCAAGCATTCTTGATGAAAAGACCAGAGCTGAAGGAAAAATTCAAATACAAGACTCAAGAGAAGCATGAAGAGGTAAACAGGAAAGAGAAATCATAAGGGATTTATTAAGGTTGAACTGTTTACATTCTTGCATGTAAACATGATATTTGTAACTCATGAGACCTTTGTCAGTATTAGGGTAGTTGGAGGGGAAAAAAAATATGTATAGATAGATTGATAGATAGAGGGCACAGGGTGAGTTGAAGATGAATAGATGATATCTGGAGAATAAAATTAAGGAGTGAGAGAATTATACTGGGAGAAGAAGAAAGGGAGAAGTAGAATGGGGGTAAATTATCTCACATAAAACAGACAAGAAAAGGCTTTTACAGTGGAGAGGAAGTGAGGGAAGGTGAGAGGTGAATCTTATTCTCATAGGATTTGGCTTAAGGAGGGAATAAGATACACACTCAATTGGGTATGGAAAACTATCTTACCCTACAGGAAAATAGGGGCAAGGGGATAAGAGAGGGGGAATGATAGAGAAGAGGACAGATTGGGGAAGGAGGTAATCAGAAGCAAATACTTCTGAGGAGGGACAGGGTCAAAAGAGAGAATAGAATAAATGGAGGGGGGCAGGACAGGATGAAGGGAAATATAGTTACTTTTCCACAGCATGACTACTATGGAAGTGTTTTGCATTACTACACAAGTATAACCTGTATCAAGTTGCTTGCCTTCTCAATGAGGGTAGGTGGGGAAGGGAGAAAATTTGGAACCCAAAGTTTTAAAAACAAATGTTAAAAAATTGTTTTCACATGCAACTAGAAAATAGGATATACAGGCAATGGGGTGTAGAAATCTATCTTGCCTACAGGAAAATAGAAGAGGAAGGTGATAAGAGAAGGTGGGGGGGGATAGAAGGGAGGGTAGATTAAGGGAAAGGGTATTCAGAATGCCCACTGTCTTGGGGTTGGGGGAGGAACGAGATGGGGAGAAAATTTGGAACTCAAAATCTTGTGGATGTGAATGTTGAAAACTAAAAATAAATAAATTAATGAATCTTAAAAAAAAGGAATGGCTTACATATTCGTTAGTTTTGCTGAACTTTTTTTCTTCTTTAATCTCATTACATAAGATGGCTCACTGGGAGGGGAATAGAGAGGGGCATATTCAGTAATAAATGTGACATAAAAACAAAAGCTTTAAATAAAAATGAAATAAAATTGCATCATATGCAGAACATAGAAACAAGGACAGGTAATTGGCATAGTCATAAATAATAGTTTCAGAAATGCTAAAGCTCAGAATGACCTGAGGTTGGCAAGGGAAGATAAGAACAACATTTTTTTTTAATTGGAGAAAATAGGAATGTAAAAGAAGAAAGAAAACCAGTACTTATTTTGATAATAACGTAAAGCCTTTTTTCTCTGCCAAGAAAAATGACCTAAAATGTAAATTAGCAACAAGATAACATTAAAATAAACAGATTAAAATGATACTTATAAAACAGTTGGCATTCTCATTGGCATCATCAAATAACAAGAATTAACATTCATAAGTGACCCAGTAATGCATAGGATTCATCTCATTGCAGTTAACCCACAAAATTTGAAAATAATTCTATAGAAAACATGCCAAAAGAGAATATTTTTTTATCAATGACAAAATAACAAATCCAAATAACTTCAGTGAAGGAAAGGAAAATAAAATATAATTGCTAGAAATAAAATTGCATGTTAAAATGAAAAGAAATTAAATAAAGTACAAAACTATTATTAAAAGAAAATTTGATACAAAATATTCTTCCTCAAAAGTAGCCCTACTTTTGTTAAATCAATCTGTAGAAGAAGAAATGAACTAATTAAATGTTGTGATAAAAATTTGGAAGAGAAAAATTAAAAACTAAGACCAAAGAAACTCCTTCCACTGGTAAAATAAATGCTTATGCAACAAATGGAAGCATCTTGTTTAAAAAGAAGCAAACAAGGACTGGAATGATAATTCCCAGTACAAAAAAAAGTAAATAAAACTGTAGTCAAAAAAAAAATTGATCCCAGTATGAGACTTCAAGTCTGTCAACACTGTATTTCTTTGGTGCACAAAGATTTATGGTCTCCTCACTTTCCTTTCACTTCTAGCAGAGTTTAGCCTCTGACACCTGTGGTCATACCCTCAGCAACATCATGCTCCAGTGGCTTATTAATAGAAAGCTAAATAGCACAGTGGATAGAGTGCTGGGCCTGTAGTTAAGAAGACTTGATTTAAATCCATCTTTAGACACGTCGTAGCTGTGTGACGCTGGGCAAGATACTTAACCTTCCATCTCCCTCTGTCTCCTCCACAGTACAATAGGGATGATAGTAATAGCACCTATCTCACAGAGTTGTATTGAGGATCAAATGAGATAGTATTTTTGAAGCACTTAGCACAGTGCCTGACACATAGTAGGCACTCAATATATGCTTGTGACCTTCCCCATTCCCTCTCAATCATTGTACTTTGCAGCCAAGCAAGGAAAAACCATTATTGATCAGTCCCTTCCTCTTGTTGAGCTACTACAATTCCATCAACTTGATGCAAAAGATGATGCTGGGAGAACCCGGTTGCTTTCCACTCCACTGACGAGCCTGTGCCCTGTTTCTTGGTTTCTATGGCTGTTGATGACTATGCCTCTCTTCTGATATTTTACTACGTCAAACTTGGTGCCTTGGCAAGATCTCCCTCTGTATGAAATCATACTCAGTCAAGACGGATAATTTTTTCTCCCTAGGAAACTCTCATTGGTCTGAAAGCTATAGTGGTAACAGTCTGGATGGTATAAGGTAACATGATGCAAATAATGTGTATGCTCTCCCCTGGAAGGATAGAAGCTCTTCCTGTTTTCTTTTTTCTTCCATTATTTGTTTCACTTTTTTACCTTTTTTTTACTAATTTTACCTTTTCCCCTATTTTTTTTTCCTTGGTGGGGATGATAGGATAGGGACAGGTCCTTAAAGTACTAAAGTAGATGTGAACCTGTAGGAATATAAAACTGTTTGAATTTGCATAACCATGTGATTGAGAGTATAATCTTTAGACCCACCAGCTATGTAAAGTGTGGAATCAGGCTGTTTCTTTCACCTTGGGAGTGTCTGAGAACTGTGCCTTATAAATATTGCCACTATCTCCTCCTTTATCCCCATTTCACACAAAGAAGTGACTCCTCCTTGGCAAGGCAAACCTTTCTACTTCCAGAAGAGATCCCATTCTATTCCAATTCCCCCAACAGACTATCCCCTTTGGTATCTCCGCTCTCTCACTTATCTTCAATCATTGATTACTGGCTGCTTCTCTAGAGTCTAAAACATTCTCATGTCTCCACCATGCTCAAAAAACTCCCACTTGATCCTTCTGTCCCTGTTCTCACTGTGCATCTCTCCTGCCTTTTGTGGCTAAACTCCTTGAGAAGGCCATCAACAATAGTTGTCTCCACTTCTCCTTTCATTGTCTTCCTAACTCTCTACTATCTGGTTTCCAACCCATTCATTTAACCAAAACTGCTCTCTGCGAAGTTACCATTAATCTCTTAATTGACAAATTTAATGTCCTTTTTCCCCCCAATCCCCAACATCAAAAAAACTAAGATTTTAGCAACTGGTCTCATCATTTTCTGGCAAATAGAGGGAGAAGAAATGAAAGCAGTGTCAGATTTTATATTCTTGGGCTCAAAGATCACTGCAAATGGTGACTGCAGCCATGAAATTAAAAGATGCTTGCTTCTTGGAAGGAAAGCAGTCGCAAATCTGAACATCATACTAAAAAGCAGTGATAAGGGTCCAACAAAGGTCAGTAGAGTCAAGGCTATGGTTTTTCCAGTAGTAATATATATGGCTGTGAGAGTTGGACTAAAAAGGAAAGGAAAGTGCCACAAAATTGATGCTTTCAAATTATGGTGCTAGAGAAGACTCTTGAGAATCCCTTGGATAGCAAAGAGATCAAACCAGACAATACTTAAAGAAATCAATTCAGGCTATTCACTAGAAGGTTGAATATTGAAGCTGAAGTTTAAATACTTTGGACACATAATGAGAAGATGGGACTCATTGGAAAAGACCCTGATACTGAGAAAGATTGAAGGCAAAAGGAAAAGTAGGCAGCACAGGAAGAGATAGATAGATAGTGTCATGGAAAAAAAAGAAAAATACACACACATGCATATATAATGTGCATGTATATTATATACATTATTATAGATGCAAAATATGTATATTCATGTGATAATATATATGTTGATATAACAAAATAATTTGCATATTTATTATAAAATTATGTAAGTTTCTATGGAGGCAGAGCCAAGATGGTGGAGAAAAGCCAGGAAGGTTCCTGAGCTCTCCCCAGTTTCCCTCAGAAACAAGGTTAAATCAAGCCTCTAAAAGGATTCTGGAGTGACAGAACCTACAAAAAGGTGGAGTGAAACAATTTTTCAGCTTATGATAACTTAGAAAGACTTCAGGAAAGCTCTCACTTGGGTAAAAGGGGGAGCTCAGCCCAGCACAGATGGTGTACAGGCAATCCAATAAGAGGCTCTTAGTCACAGCACAGATCAGCAACCAAGTCACTTTGGTCCTGGCTCAGCAGGCCAGCTGTGCCTCCAACCCCAGCACAGAAGGAAAGTTGGCAGCCCCGAAAACCAAGCAACAAGCAGGCCGGGACGCCCCAGCACAGTGAGCAAGCTGCCAGCACCTGAGGCCCCAGTGCATAAAACCAGTGACCAATCCCCTAGACCCTAGCATAAGAAAGTTGGGACAGGAGCAGAGCTCCTGTGCCCCAGGAGCAGAGCTCAACTTTAAAAGTTACAAATAGGCTGAAAAATTAGCAAGCAGCAAAAAAGAACCTTGACCATGGAAAATTACTATGGTGGTAGGGAAGATCAAAACACAAGCTCAGAAGAGGTAAACATTGTCAATAAACCTGCATCTGAAAACTCAAAGGGGAATATGAATTAGTCCCAAGCCCAAAAAGCCTTATTAGAAGAGCTCAAAAAGGATTTTAAAAGTTGAAAAAGAGAAGTAGAAGAAAAATTGGGAAAAGAAATGAGAGGTATGCAAGAGAGAGTCAATAACTTGGAAAAGGAAAGACAAAAATTGACCAAAGAAAATAATTCTTTAAAAAATACAATTGGCCAAATGGAAAAAAATCCACTGAAGAAAACAACTCCTTAAAAAGTAGAATTGGGCAAAATGGAAAAGGAGATACACAAGCTGGCTGAAGAAAATAATTCCTTAAAAATCAGAATTGGGCAAGTGGAAGCTAATGACTCTATGAGACATCAAGAATCAATGAAACAAAATCGAAAGAATGAAAAAATAGAAGATAATGTAAAATGCCACATTGGAAAAACAACTGACCTGAAAAATAGATGCAGGAGAGATAAGTTAAGAATTATTGGACTACCTAAAAGCCATCAAAGAGAGCCTGGACAGCATTTTTTTTAATTATTATTATTTTATTTTTAGGCAATTGGGGTTGAGTGACTTGCCCAGGGTCACACAGCTAGTAAGTTTCAAGTGTTTGATCTGAGGCTGTATTTGAACTTGGGTCCTCCTGACTCTAGGGCCAGTGCTCTATCCACTGAGCCACCTAGTTGCCCCTCTGGACAGCATTTCTTAAAAGAAATTATCAAGGAAAACCGTCCTGAGGTAAAAGAGTCATTGAAAGAATCCACCTTACCTCCT
The DNA here is from genome assembly GCF_900497805.2 of Vombatus ursinus. Lineage (NCBI taxonomy): Eukaryota > Metazoa > Chordata > Mammalia > Diprotodontia > Vombatidae > Vombatus > Vombatus ursinus. The sequence continues at coordinate 2,670,418 of NW_020955184.1, forward strand.
CAGAGAGATCCCAGAATGAAAACTCCAAGAAATATTATAGCCAAATTCCCGAATTATCAGATCAGGGAGTAAATACTGCAAGCAGCCAGAAAGAAACAATTTAAATATCGTGAAAGTACAGTCAGGATTACACAGGACTTAGCAACTTCTACATTAAATGATGAGAGGACTTGGAAAATGATATTACAGGAGCCATCTGAGTTCAAATCCGGCCTCAGACCAAACACTTGACACTTACTAGCTGTGTGACCCTGGGAAAGTCACTTAACCCCAATTGCCTTAAAAAAAAAGATATTCCTGAAGGCAAAGGAGCTTGGATTACAACCAAGAATCAACTAACCAGCAAAACTGAGCATAATCTTTGCAGGGAAAAGATTGACATTCAATGAAAAAGATGGTGTTCAATCATTCCTGAAGAAAAAACCAGAGCTGAACAGAAAATTAGATCTTCAAATAGAAGACTGAAGAGAAGTATAAAAAGGTAAATAGGAAAGAAAAAGTAAATATGCTATTCAAAAGGTCAAACTGTTTACATCTCTACATAGGAAGATGATACTTGTAACTCTTGAGAACTGTATCTTTATTACAGCATTTTTAAGGGGTACATAGACAAAGGGTGTGGGTATAAGTTGTCCCTATTACAGTAGAAGAAAAGAAGGGAGGATAGTGAGCATTGTTTGAAGCTTGATATCATTAGATTTGGCTCAAAGATGAAATAATATACACATTCAGTTGGTTATCTATCTTACTCTATAGGGAGGAGAAGGAGAAAGGAGAAAGAAAAGGGAGGAGGTGAGTAGAAGGGAGGGCAGAAGTAGTAGGGGAAAGGGGAAAGAAAAGGGAGAGACACTGATAGGAGGGAGGGCAGATTAAGGGAGGTGGTCATCAAAAGCAAACCACTGGTGAGGAGGAAAAGGGTGAAAAGAGAGAGAAAAGTATAAACAGGGAGAAACATAGGATGGAAAGAAAGACACAGTAATCATAATTGTGAATTTAAATTAGATGTAACTCTCCCATAAAGTGGAAAACATAGCAGAGCGAATTAAAAACCAGAATCCTACAATATGTTGTTTAAAAGAAGCAAATTTGAAGCAGAGAGATACATACAGAACAAAGGTAAAAGGCTGAAGCAAAATATATTATGCTTCAGCTGAAGTAAAAAAAAAAAAAGCAGGAGTAGCAATTCTGATCTCAGACAAAGCAAAAGCAAAAACAGATCCAATTAAAAGAGATGAGGAAGGAAACTACATCCTGCTAAAAGGTACCACAGACAATGAAGTAATATCATTGCTAAAGATATATGCACCAAGTGGTATAGCATCCAAATTCTTAGAGGAGAAGTTCAGGGAGTTACAGGAAGATATAGACGGCAAAACTATACTAGTGGGGGACCTCAAGCTCCGCCTCTCTGAACTAGATTAATCTAACCACAAAATAAACAGGAAAGAAGTTAAGGAGAGGAAGAGAATTTTAGAAAAGTTAGATATGGTACACCTCTGGAGAAAACTGAATGGGGATAGAAATACCACTTTTTTCAGTGGTACATGGTAACTACACAAAAACTGACCCTGTATTAGGGAATAAAAACCTTATAATCCAATGCAGAAAGACAGAAATATTAAATGAATTCTTTTCAAATTATGAGGCAATAAAAATTACATATAATAAAGGGCCATGGAAAGATAGACAAAATTAATTGGAAACTAAATAATCTAATCCTGAAGAATGAGTGAGTCAAACAAATTAAAGAAACAAACAATAACTTGATCAAAGAGAATGGCAATAATGAGTCAACATGCCAAAACTTATGGGATGCAGCCAAAGAGGTTCTTAGGGGAAGTTTTATCTCTCTCAATGCTTACACGAATAAAATAGAGAAAGAAGAGATGAATGAATTGAACAGGCAACTAAAAAAGCTAGAAAAAGAACAAATTAAAAATCTCCAATTAAATACCAAATTTTAGAAATTCTAAAAATCAAAGGAGAGATCAATAAAATTGAAATTAATAAAACTTTTGAACTAAAAAATAAAACTAAGACCTGATTGTATTTAAAAAAACACAATAAAATAGATAAACTTTTAGTTAATTTGATTTAACAAAAGAAAGAAGAAAACCAAGTTACCAATATGAAAAATGAAAAGTGAATTCGCCACAAATGAAGAGGAAATTAAAACAATAATTAGGAGCTATTTTGCCCAACTGTATGCCAATAAATCTGACAATCAAAGTGAAATGAATATTTACAAAAATAGAAATTGTCCAGATTAACAGAAGAGGAAATAAGATGCTTAAATAAGCCCATTTCAGGAAAGAAATTGTACAAGACATCAGTGAACTCCCTAAGAAAAAATCACCAGGGCCAGATGGATTTACAAGTGAATTCTACCAAACATTTAAAGAACAATTCCAATACTAAATATACTGTTTGGAAAAACAGATGAAGAAGGAATCCTACCAATTCTTTTTACGATACAAATATGTTGCTGACACCTAAACCAGGAGGAACCAAAACAGAGATAGAAAATTATAGACCAACTTCCCTAATAAATATAAATGCAAAAAATTTAAATAAAATATTAGCAGAGAGAATACAGCAACTTATCATGAGGATAATACACTATGAACAAGTGGGATTTATACTGGGAACATAGGGCAGGTTCAGTATTAGGAAAACTATCAACGTAATTGACCATATCAATAACAAAATTAACAGAAATCATATGATTATCTCAATAGATGCAGAAAAAGCTTTTGTCAAAATACAGCACCCATTCCTATTAAAAACACTAGAGAGCATATAAATAAATGGACATTTCCTTAAAATGATAAGTAACATCTATCTAAAACCATCAGCAAGCATTTTATGTAATGGGGATAAGGTAAAAGCATTCCCAATAAGATCAGGGGTGAAGCAACAATCACCACTATTATTCAGTATTGTACTAGAAATGCTAGTTTTAGCAGTAAGTGAAGAAAAAGAAATTGAAGGAATTAGAACAGGCAATGAGGAAAGAAATTATCACTTTTTGCAGATGATACGATGGTATGCTTACAGAATTAACTAACAACTACTTGAAATAATTAGTAACTTTAGCAAAGTTGCAGGATATAAAATAAACCCATGTAAATCATCAGTATTTCTATATATTACTAACAAAGCCCAACAGCAAGAGATAGAAAGAGAAATTCCACTTAAAGTTACTGTAGACATCACAAAATATTCGGGAGTTTACCTGCCAAGACAAACCCAGGAACTATATGAACACAATTACAAAACACTTTTCACACAAATAAAATCAGATCTAAATAAATGGGAAAATATCAGCTGCTCATGGGTAGGCTGAGCTAATATAATAAAAATAACAATTCTACCTAAATTAATTTACCTATTCAGTGCCATACCAATCAAACTACCGAAAATTATTTTATAAAGCCTGAAAAAATCGTAACAAAATTCATCTGGAAGAACAAAAGGTCAAAAATATCAAGGGAATTAATGAAAAGAAATGCAAGGGAAGGTGGCCTAGCCATACCAGATTTAAAACTGTATTAAAGCAGCAGTCATCAAAGCTATCTGGTACTGGCTAAAAAATAGAGGGGTGGATCAGTGCAATATATTAGGTATACAAGACACAGCTACCTTTTGATAAACCCAAAGACTCCAGCTTCTGACATAAGAACTCACTATTTGACAAAAATTGCCAGGGAAAATGGAAAATAGTATGGCAGAAACTAGGCATAGGTCAACATCCTATACCATATACCAAGATAAGGTCATATTGAGTACATACATGATTTAGACATAAAGGGTGATACCATAAGCAAATTAGGAGAGCAAGGAATAGTTTACCTGTCAGATCTATGGAGAAGGGAGGAATTTATGACCAAACAAAAGACATAGACCATTATAAAATGCAAAATGGATAATTTTGATTACATTAAAAAGCTTTTGCACAAACAAACCCAATGCAACCAAGATTAGAAGGGAAGCAGAAAGTTGGGAAACAATTTTTACAGCCAGTGTCTCTGATTAAGGTCTTATTTCTAAAATATATAGAGAACTGAGTCAAATTTATAAGAATACAAGTCATTCCCAAAGTGATAAGTGGTCAAAGGATATGAACAGTAAATTTTCAGATGAAGAAATTAAAGCTATCTATAGTCATATGAAAAAATGTTCTAAATCACTGTTGATTAGAGAAATGCAAATCAGAATGCCTCTGAAGTATCATATCACACCCATCAGATTGGCTAACATGACAAAACAGGAAAATGATAAGTGTTGGAGATGTGGGAAAATTGGAACACTAATGCATCATTGGTGGAGTTGTGAACTGATCCAACCATTCTGGAAAGCAATTTGGAACTATGCCCAAAGGGCTATAAAAATGTACTTACCACATCCAGCAATACCACTATTAGGTCTGTGTCCCAGATAGATCATAAATAATGGAAAAGGATCCACATGTACAAATTATTTACAGCAGCTCTTTTGTGGTGGCAAAGAATTGGAAATTGTGGGAATGCCCATCAATTGGAGAATGGCTGAACAAGTTGTGGTGTATATGAATGTAATGGAATACTATTGTGCTATAAGAAATGATAAACAGGTGGATTTCAGAAAAAAACCTGGAAAGATTTACATGAACTGATACTGATTGAAGTGAGCAGAACCAGAACATTGTACACAGGAACAGCAACATTATGGGATGATCAACTTTGATAGTAATAACTCTTCTCAGCAATACGATGATCTAAGACAATTCCAAAAGACTCATGATGGAAAATGCTATCCACATCCAGAGAAAGAACTATGGAATCTGAATGCAGATTGAAACATATTATTTTCTCTTTTTAAATTTTGTTTTCTCTTTCTCTTTTTTTCCTTTTGTTCTGATTCTTTCACAACATGACTAATGTGGAAATATGTTTAATGTGATTTTACAGGTATAGCCTATATCACATTGCTTGTTGTCTTGGAGGTTAGGGAAGGGAGGAAGGGAGAAAAAATTTGGAACTTAAAAAAAATTCTACATATAGGGACCTTTCCCTCTTTCTTTGGAGATACAGATTCTTTGATTTATAGATAGTTATAGATGGTTTTGGAGATATAGATCCAGTAGTGGTATTACATAGTTTCATAGATTTGGGGTCATAGGTACAAACTGCTTTCCAGAATAACTGGACCATTTTATAGCATCAAAAATGTTGTTTTCCAACATCACCTTCAACGTTTTTCATTTTCCTTTTTTTTTTTGTCAACTTGATAGGTCTAAGGTAGAACCTCAGAGTTCTTTAATTTTCATTTCCTTATTTATTAACAATTTGAAACATTTTATATGTCCATTGAGAGTTTTGATTTCTTCCTTTGAAAACCACTTATTTATATTTTTGACCATTTATCAATTAGGGAATTGTGATTACTCCTATACATTTGAATCAGTTATTTTCATATCATAGAAATAAGACCCCTACCAGAGACAGTTACAAATATTTTTGCCCATTTATCTATTTCCCTGCTACTTTTACCTTCATTGATTTTATTTATTTGAAAAGTATAATACATTATATAATCAGAATTGTCCACTTTATATTCTGTGGTTTTCCCTGCCCATTGTTTCATGATGAACTATTTCCTTATCCATAAATCTGAAAGGTAACTCTTTCCTTGCTCCTCTCATTTGTTTATGTCAACATTTATGTCTGAAGTATGTATCCATTTGTATCTTTATACGTCTTGTGAGATGTGATAGATACCTAGTTTCTACCAGACTGATTTCCTGGTAGTGTTGCCAAATAATGAATTCTTACCCCAAAATTTTTCAATTTTTTTAATCACAAGGTTGCTGTATTAATTTGATGCAGCATATTTTATAACTAATCTGTTCCACTGATCAATCTTTATATTTCTGAGCCAATACCAAATTGTTTTGATAATTACTGCTTTGAGATCTGGTACTTACAGGGTCTTTCCCATTTTTTTTTCATTTCCCTTGAGATTCTTGAACATTTGTTTCTCTAGATGAATTTGGTTTTTTTTTTTTCTATCTCTATAAATAAAACATTAATAGTTTTGATGAGTTCGGGGTACACCCCAGAAGTGTTAGGGCACTACCTGACATGATGGAGCAAAGACGGGTAGGTTCTAGTGTCCTAAAGGAATTCACTCCGACGGTCTCCAAGTGAAAGAAAAGCATTTATTGGGGTGACACACCCAAACAGGCCTGCTCCCACGCAGGACAAAACATAGCTGGCAAGCCCTAATCCCATAAGGGAGACAGTAGCAGCCTGGCACTGCTTTCAGTAGGAGACAAAGGCAATTGGCCAGGTTTAAATGGGAGGAAGGGCTCTGGAAAGCCTGGGATATCAAGTAATCAGGAGGTGCCTTTATCATACATATAAGCAAGGAGAATAGGAAAGGTGAGGGGAAGAGTCATCAGGTTAATTGGGGGTGGTTTGTGAAAGCACACAAGTAAGTACAGGGTGGGGGGCTTCAATACATAGTCTTCACTTTTCTGGCTGGTCACACCCTGCATCTTATCTCACATCTTGCATCCTGCTTACTTCATCTGCCTCTTAGGTCCCTCACCTCATCAGTTTGATTGCTACGGGAGTGAAGAAGTAAATTAATTCAGATAGTATTGTCATTTTTATTAGATTGGCTCAGCCTAGTCACGAGCAATTAATATTTCTATAATTATTTAGGTTTCTTTTTGTGCAAAGAGTAATTTGTAGTTATTCATTTAGTTGCTATGTATAAGTTGACAGGTAGGCTTCTAAGTATTTTATATATTTTATTATATGTATTTGATATATAATTTATAAATTCTGAAGTTATTTTAAATGAAATTCATTATATCCTGTTTAGTTTTATTATAAACATAGATGTTTATGTTTTATGTGGATTTATTTTTTATACTGCAACTTTGCTGAAATTTTTGCTTCGTTCAATTATTTAGTTATCTCTTTGGGGATGTCTAAGTAAATCATCTAAGTATCATATGGGGAGAAAAGTGATATCTTTTCCTTTGCCTACATTTACTCCAGTATCTTTTCCTCCTCATATTCTGATAACAAATAATAATGGTGAGAATGGATATCATTGCTTTACCCCTAAAAAATAAAATTTAAAAAATGAATCTCTCATCTTGCCAAATACATGCTCTCAAGACTATTTTTAAGCTGAACTGACAATGAGGGCTAAGGAGTCATCAGAAAAGCCAGGTTTGATGGGGGTGTAGAGAGATGGGGAAGAGCATTGAATCAGCCCTGTGTTAGATGGCCTGAGGAAATTAAATCTATCTTAGGTGAGAGGGGGTAGGGGAAGAGAGGTGAAGGAAGTTGAAGAAGATTTAGAGAAGGTTTGAAGTAAAATTATAGGAGGTTTGGGCAGGAAGGGAGAGATCAAGCCGAAGACTTGGTAATTCTCTGAGCTCCTGCCTGGCCTCTTTTGGTCTTTGTATAAAGAGGTACTCCAGCTGGCAGTTCAACTGGAAATAGCTACACCTTTGCCCCTGAGGTTTGCTTTATCAGGGATTATACTTCTATAGTGAGACCTAAGGTCTGACATAACCACCTAGAAATGGAAAGGGGAAGCCTTTGAAAGTTTCAATTGCATAAAGCAGGGAACAGAAAGAAGAAAAAGAGAAACAGTCTTACTACCAAGATCATTTTACAGATAATTAAAGAGAAGACTAACTCTCAGCAGGATCATTTAAGCATATCTGCTGCTGGACTCTGAGGAGCTCTCTCTATGCCTCTTCCAGGGAGATTACTACTATTCGATTTCAAAATATCCTAGTGAGGTGGGTGGGGGAAATGGGGAGGACGATATTTATGGGGGTAGCAGTGGCAGTGAATACACACACACACACACACACACACACACACACTTTGAGTTATTTCATTTTTCAATTACTAAAGAGCTTTGAGTTTAAAGTTCACTGAAAAACCCATCACATTCCCATTTCAGACCCAACCCTAGAATAATGGGCAGTAATAGGATCGTTCTGTCAGGCACTAGAATCCACATTATTTAAACATTCAGCCACCTGATTTTACACTTGGAATGGTCTATGTAATAAACCTTTTTGATCTTTATTATTATTATTATTATTATTTGCTTTAGGAATGTATGCAGGATTTTCTCTGCTGTAGGAAACGATTTCTTCTGTGTTGTAGAAGAAGTGATTCACCTCTAGGAGGCTAATTTCTTATAGCTGAGTGCAGGATTTTAATAAAGAAACCAAAAAGCGAAGTGCTGTTGTGAACAGCCCTCACACCAGCAGGAAGAATCAGAGAATTAGGAACCTACCCATTCACTCCAAAATACTATTTGGATCAGTATTGGATTTTTAAAATAAATGATAAGTGATTTCTTTTTTCCACATTAATTAAGAACTTACACTACTCTTGAAGTGCTTTAACTCCCCCAGTGCCAAACAAGAATCTCCTGGATTAAATCCTGACATATGAAGAGCTCTGGAAACATGAGTAAGGGGGGGGGGGGAAGAAACAAGTGATCAAGAAATCAAGATGTGTGCAGGTGCCATGGAAAAATAAAAGAAAAAAAAATGGCAAGTGGAAATTTGCAAGTTCCACTGGACATATTGCCCAAGTCAAGCAAAAAATTAACATTATCAATATACCAGTCATCTATACCATTCTGATTTGGCAGATTGGCCAAATAGAAGAAGGTTGAAAGAACAGTGACTATTAAACACAGAAAATGGAGAGGAAATGATTTTTTCTGTGGCATAAAATAGAACTACAAAGCTAAAATGGCTCTACCAAATCTTTTAGGTCAAGTATTTGCTTCTAGATCAACAGAAAAAAAGGCTACTTATCCCGTAGACTTCCTTAAGATCATTAAAGTTGGACTTTCCAGAAAAATAGTGTAGCATATTCTATTGCTTTAATCACCCTTATTCAAGTCATTCTTTGTTATGTTTACCATGTACTCTTTTTACCGCATGCATTTCTTTTCTTGTTCATTTTTTTGTGGTGACAGAGAACCCAAAGGCATCCTAACATTTGGTGCCTTAGGATATCCTAGCTCTTTTACTTTGAGGGCCCCTATGCTGTGGAGTAAAGGAAAAGATGGTGCTTGTTAGCTGAAGATAGAAAAGAACTGGAATTAATTTGTATACAATGGCCTATAAATCCTTGACCCCGCAGCATGGTGAAAGAGCAGGCCTTCCTCTCTCAAACCCAAAATCTTTTGTGACTGATTTCCACCATTAAAAGCTGCTGGAAATAAACATTTTATCCTGATTCCTGTATAAAAATGTTGAGAGTGGGGAGGGAAGAGAGATTTGTCCCAAGCAGATCTTTCTTAGGCATAGCCTTGGCTTCTCCGGTGTAGCTTTTAATATGCTTTGTAATTAGGTATTAGTTACCCTTCTCGTCTCCAGGTAAAGCATTCAGTTTAGTTAAATTCCACAAGCAATTAAACATTGATTAGACACAATTACTTTTCCAGGCCACTGAAAATACAAAATCAAATAAAACCAGTCCCTGCCCTCAATGAGTTTACTAACTACATAGAAGAATACAAATACAGATCTAGCTGAGTAGCTAGCCAGGCACTGCTAAGCTGCCACTTAGATTTGTCCTTGGTTCATTACTGTGGGGTTACCTGTCTCCTCAGTGTTGTTGTTGTTGTTGTTGTTGTTATTGTTATTTATCTGTCCCTTATACTCGAAGAGGACCAATGACATCATGATGTTGGGGTGAGTTCAGAAGGCTCCACCACAGATCAGGCACATTTGTCATGGAGGTGTCTCTAGATTTGCCATGTGCTTCAATTCTAATCCCACCTCAGACTCCTGAAGAGCAATCTGTTTTTGACTCTAGTCTAAGAGATTGGGGGAAGGAAGCAAAAAAGGTATCCAAAGTACAAAAATGAATCAGGTATCAAACAGGAAAGTCAATACTAAGCAGTAAAGAATTATAAAATGATTACAATCAGTTGAGGCTAATATTCAAGCCTTATGAGATATTTTCAGCAATCATTCATTAGCTATTTTACATTTCACTTCCACTCAGGACAGCCCTATCAACACCAAACATGTTTTTTTTTGAAGTGATCTCTCATTGTGTGAGTGGCCTTTTATTTTATAGCCCAGTAACCAATACCCTTCTGCTGGGAGATGGGGGTGAAGATGCTAGCTGTCTTTCAAGATATCACAAAGGGGGCAGCTAGAGGGCACAATGGATAGAGCTCTGGCCTTGGAGTTAGAAGGACCTGAGTTCAAATCCGGCCTCAGACACTTTACTCTTACTCGCTGTGTGACCCTAGGCAAGTCACTTAACCCTGATTGTCTCACCAAAAAGCAAAAAAAAATCAATAAATAACAAAATAAAAGAAGTTATCAAGATCTCACAAAGCACTATACTGAAAGAAAGAAGTCATAAACGGGAAGTGCCTCCATACCAGACATAGGCTTGCTTTGGAGGCTATGTGCTCGTGGCTTGTGGCCCAGTGTGCAGTAGGGCATCACTGCTACTTACCCTCTGGGACCCAGAGAGTCATCCTTACGCTTGACAGCTAATATAAAGAAGAGACTTGATGGGCAACGTTTGCCCCTTTAGAATATCAACAGAGTTCTTGCTCAGTAGCCAATTAAAAGATTCATCAGGGCCAACAGAAAGCAGAGGATATCTTTGCCAACTCTGAGATTGGGGAAAAGAAACAGAATTGGAAACTTTGAACCTGCATTTCCAGTGTCTTGACATATTGTGCAACACCATCTGGGCTGTCATTAAGAAGGTTATTTGTTGATTTTTATGTATTTTTGTGGTTTTAATTATATTATTCATATTAGTTTTTTCAAAAATTCCTTTAATTTTTATGTTTCTAAATTAATGCTTAATGACTTTAAGCTTTCTTCAAGTTCTTCTTTTATTTGATCTTGTAGTTCTCTTAGCTTTGCCAATATTTTTTCACTTACTTCAAATGTGTGGTTTATCCATCTGAGGATTTTTTTTTCCCTTTCTACTGCTTCGGAAATTTTAACTTACTCAAGTGCTCTACAGTATTTTAAGAATTATATTTGCATTTTTGCTTTGCTTATTTCCTATTTTGATTAGTTGTTATTTTTAAAAGCTATTTCTCTTTGGTGTTTTAACTTGTTGGAGGGGGTGAGTTGTGAGGAAACAACCTCTTTTGAACCTCCCATTCTTCCAGAACAGATCCTTTGTCATAAATGCTTCAACCATCTGGACATAGGATTTAGAGCTAGAGGAAAATTTAAGCTAGCCACAGGGAGGCAAATGATTTGCTCAGGTCACACTGATGACTACATTTATCTAGTTTTCTCAGAGGACACTGTATTCAATTTTTACTTCACATAGCAGCGTAATGTAAAAATACATATTCTGAAATTAAGTAATGCTGCAGAAAACATTTCAAGAAATAATCTACCTAACAAGGGACAAAGCAAATCAAAACAATTCCCTTTGTACACCATCACATCAAACTATGCTGTATGTATTGTCTCAAACCTATTATCTAAAAATCATCTAATTTTTCAAGGTTAATGAGTGTAATTTACCCATCTTGGATTATTGAAAGAGTTATATATGATGAGAAAAATTGAGAGTTCATCCATTTTATTTCTGTTGTTGAGTCAGCCCATTTATTAAGTTAGTTTTTTATGATCACTAACTGATTTCTGTAATTCTGACCACTGCAGATGGATAACTGTTCAGGACCACTTGCAATGCATTTAGATTATTATTGTACTGATGTTAATTCAAGGCCAAATGGAGAGAATATAAAAGGTGGGATGTTCAATTTAGCATAACAATAACATGAGAATCTATTTGTTCCTAATAGTGAAATAGATTGATACAGAGAATCAGTTTTCTAAGTGCAGGTGAATTGCTTCTGTCCATGTGGACCCACTAACTATCCAACTTAATTATGGCACAGTCTACTAATTGCACAGAATAGTACAACCCCAATAAAAGAACAGTAATCAGGTGCTATTCGTTGTTAAAATTCATACTGAGAACTTGTGAACATGAGGGAAAATATTACTGCCATGTATTGAAAATAAGCAAATGTTTATTTATTTAATAATTTGTAGATCCACATGTCACAGAAATAGTCAGTTTGCTGTTGGCACTTAGAACACCACTTCTACCAATCTATTTTAGTACAATGAATAGAATTTTCACATTTTAAAAATATTATGTTGAACATTATGCTCTATAGTTTTACTTTGATTAAAGATCAATACAATTAAAGAAGTACCATAGTGCCTACATATAAACTTTTTTATTTCTTTTCCTTAGAATTTCCATCTGGGGAATTTGTATTCATCTGATGTTTAGATGTGAATATGCATATCAATTTGAACAGAGTTATTAGCCAATTGTGTATTTGTCCTGATTTTTTAAAAAAGTTATTAAATGTGAACTGAAAGTTTAATTTTCCCTCATTCTTCCATCCTTTCCATTCTTCATCTTTCTAGCAATTGCTATATGCAAACCCAGAATCATGCATATAGAAGGAGGGAACAAACAATAAAATAATTATGCCAAATGTAGCAAAAGTGATGGAGAAACACATGGTTCTGGGAGTTCAATGATAAGAAAAAAATGGTGAGTGATGACTACTTGCCATTAATAAGAACAAGACATGAGCAGTTTTCCACTCAGCCAGGTTTTTATGTTTGCTACACAATACCAGGAGTGCTTGGGAGAAATGTAGGTTCTTTATGATTCCCGGAGAGAAGGTGACATCTATCTTCTAGCTCTGTCCCTTTTGTACCTATTTCATTAGTATGTAAATGCATCCAATTAGTCTCTTGGCTTGGCCCTTATTCACTTTACTATCTTCTTTTGCAGTTGAGCATTAATGAAATTTAATTATGTGAATATGGCATATTGGAGTCAACCACACATGAACATAGAAACAGAAAGGAATAAAATCAGATACATTTAAATAACTACTGTGTAGGCCACACACTGGTGATTCTTCCAACACATTGACAACTCACTCTAGTCCATAGGCGTGCCCTAATTCTTTTAGTTCCAAGGATACAATTAAGGTGCTTTAACTCAGACCTCTCCATTATCTGCTCCCACTAGGAATCAGCAAATATTTCCATTGATTTTTCTACCCATAGTTTCCAAAAAGATCAATAACCAGTCGAATGAGGGAACACAGAACTTGGAACATTAGTTCCTCCTCTGGAATCTTTTACTTGCTTACCAATCGTAGGATGAGGCCTGCCCTACAACTGCTTCCTTACATTTTTAGCTTATTGACAAGGTTGTATAAGATCTCAATTATTTCTTGTACCTAGCAATTATTCATTATCTACTATATTCCAGACACTGCAAATTAGAAAGACAACCTTAAACTCAAGTAGCCTACATTTTGCTGGACTTGTTCATTGCTAATGGGACAGATTCAAGGCAGGCCCTGGCACACAGGGAGGCTCCCTGTCATATATTTCATTCCTCAGATTTATTCTCACTACCTCTTCTTCTGTCACTTCATTCCTCATTCCCACCATATTCTCATGTGTCCCAGAAAGGGAGGATGGAACAGAATGAGGTGAAGTTTAAAAGTTTTCCAATGCTATTCAGATTGTTTTTAAAAATGTTTTGGTGGTATTCTCTGAGGTGTAGCTAGAACAGGGCAACTGGAACATGATTCACACTCAGGTCTTCTATTCCAAGTCCAACATTGTATTTACTTCATTACCTTGGTAGTGTTAAATCTTCCCTTCAGCTATATCAAATTGTGCACCATCTTGGGGAGGGAGGGGGAGAAAAATTTAAAACTCAAAAGCTTATGGAAGTGATTGTTGATAATTCAAATTAAATTAATTTTAAAAAATTAAAAAATCTTCACTTCAGGAATTTTGGTCAGGGACTTTGTATAGTCTTTGATATTTGAAAATATTTTGACAGATAATTTCCTGTTCTATCTTTCTTGCACTCAATAAATAAAAGGGGAGCAAAACTAAGACTTTACCTGATTTGAACCTGATCAGGATTGAATTCAGGGGCAGAGGAGATAAAGAACCATTTTTAAGTTTAAAAGACAAAAGGAGCATTCACCTATATCAGAGAAACAGAAACTTTTTAGAATGACTAATCATCATCTTAATCCCTACTCCTCAAGTATATTTCTTTTTTACACTATGGATTGTTACAAAGCTGTTTCAAATTCTGTTCACATTCCCTTAAACAATAACTAGAAAGGCAGGACTTACATATAAGCTCCAGATTAGAGAAGAAGTTTAACATAGATGTTGGGTCATTTTTTGATATTTTAAAACGCTTCAGATAAATCAATGCATTCCAGAGAGATAGCCAAAGAGTAATACAAGGGCATCAGTTCAGGGCTCACCTGAAGCTAATTTGTATCCTCCCTGTTGCCGGAGTCCAACCTTCCTTACTTGAATCTGACCTTTGCACAGCAGCTCAAAACCTATGTTTAAAAAAGAAAAATAATATTTGAAAATAGGGATTTGTCAGCTTTTCTTCTTTTCTATGACTGATCTCAATTAAAGGGAACAGAAGCAAAAAGTAATACTTTGTCCTCCACATTTCTACCCTATGTAAAATCAGAATAATAAATAAGTCTGTTAAGTATATTTATGTAGATCAGAATTCCACAACAACAAACGTATAAATAGGTGAGAGAGACAGTAAACAAAGCCCTTTGGCTTCTCAAGTGACATTCTGTAAGTATTCCTATGTATATGGATAACTTTAACAGAAATGTAGTAGCTGCTGACCTGAAATTTGGAAGCAAGAATTTTTCTAGAAAGGCATTTAGACATTTAAGTCCATTAGAAACAAGGTTGTAAAAAAATTATCTGATTATTCTGATGCTTAAATTCAGGAGAATCTGATTCAAGATCAGGATTCAGGAGTTACAAAATGACAGACTCCACTCAATACACCTAATGCCTGGATTCCTAGAATATTTTGGTTTCCCTGTATACTGTTGCTAAAGATTTTTCTCATATGGTCTTTCTACATATGTGTGAAAGGCTCAACAATCTCAAAATATTTTAAATAAGAATTTATTTCTCTATTCTAAAAGAGGTTAGAATAATAGTTAACAGTTATTTTTTCTCCAATATCTACTATTTAAAGCTCTTCTACTACATGGTTACGTTTACACTTTAATAATCATGCCAACTATTTTTATGAAAGACTAAGTGAGTAACTGGAGTATAATAATGTTAATATCACATCAGCAAACTTGGTCAAAACTTGGCCAAATTCATATAAGTTGGAAAAAAACTAAAGTGCTGTATCTCCTGGGAAGAAAGGAATTACACAATCTTTTATAGTAGAGGCGTCTTATAGGTACATAAAGAATATGATTCTTTACATTTTCTACCAGTTTACCATAGTTATTTTCTCAACTTAAAATAATTTTCAAAATCTTAGGAAAGTTTATACCTGGTTGAGTTTATATTTTATTTTTAATTTACAAGGAAAAACTGTCTTTAATTAGTTGGCATGTATTCTGACCATCTTGGACACGGACAACCATCCTCTCTAATAAATAGAAATGTATAACATTCTAGCTTGGACAGAAAGGAGATCAAAGCAGTCAATACTTAAAAAAATTAATTTAGGATATTCACTGAAAGGTCAAATACTGAAGCTGAAGCTTAAATACTTTGGCCACATAATGAGAAAATGGGACTCACTGGAAAAGACCCTGATGTTGAAAAAGATTGAAGGCAAAAGGAAAAGGGTACGGCAGAGGAAGGGTGGCTAGAGAGTATCATGGAAACAATAAACACGAACTTAGACTTTGAGAGATAGTAGAGCATAGAAGGGTCTGGCATGTGATCATCTGAGGGGTCACAAAGAGTCATATATGAATGAACAACAAAATTTGTCTTTTCCTCATTGAAGTTGGGTTTGAAAGCTTTGAAAACTTGAACCTTCTTTTAAAATTCTGGAAGGTTTTTTACCAAAAGTGCTTGACATGTCCCAAACCAGAAAACATTGGAATGTTTGGAAAATGACCATTCTTTGACCCAATTTAAAGCAAACTATACAAACATTACATTCCAGAATAGTTTATCTATAGTAAAATGGTTAGGGAATGTGTTCTGGTAGCAGAGTTAACACATATAAGACACAGTACATTGATTTCAATAAGATTCTCAAAGGAAGGAAGGAAAGTGTTGTTTTTTGTTCTTTGTTTGCTTTTTTGTCTCTATAGGAATTATTTCATTTTTTGTATTTTTATCCCCAACACTGTAGTGAGTGGTATGGAGTATGTGTTCAGTGGGTATATCTCAGTGAAATGAATGGAGAGCTAGACCTGGAATCAGGAAATGCTGGATTTAGTTCCACATAACTGAGTGATCATCATTTAACATCTCTGAGAATAATAACTATAGCACCTACCTCACATGATTGGTATGAGACTCAGATTACATAGTGTATTATGGTGCTACACCTACATAAATGTTAGCTATTATCAATTGTTGAATTGAATTTTCAAAAAAAAGTGAATATAATAAAACATATTTAAAGATATTTGTGCCGAACACAATTTAATCATTTTATCAGGGATCCTGCCACTAAAGTTTTATGACAATCAATGCCTCTTCATTTCAATGAAGTGGTCACTGCTTCTCAAAAACTATGCCACTGGAGTACAAACTCCAGCACATTCTACCATGCAGAAAAGAGTCCAAGGATGACCCAGGAACTGACTGAATCTGTTTTCTGTGGGCCAGCCTACAAATAGTAGAGAGGCACATTCCCAGGAAGCCAACTACTTGTCAGTGAAACTTTTCTTGGTGATGGCAACCCATAGAACAATGAAAAAAAAATGGCCCTTAGTCCTGTGCACTCAGGTCCTACTTTTGCAGTTTTAGAACATCAACAAACTTTAATTTGACAGCTGTTACTCTAAATCCTTGTCTAAGTGGACATATTTCTAGAGGAGCTGAATCAAATCAATCTTGACATTTTTGCTATAAACACAATCAAAAGACAGAAGAAATCTATGGAGAAATGACTCACAGGTGCTCCATGGAGAAGTAAAGAAAGGATTTGACAGAGTAAATTTTATCTTACACAAAAATGCTGCGTGAAATATTATTTCATTTGGTCATCATGTATTGAAGTCCTAATAAGTATTTGTAAAAACACCACCATAAAAATAATTGTTAACTTATGCACTAACATCAGTTGTTAAGGGAAACATAGTAGAGGAATTCCATGAAGAACTTGATAAAACTATCAAGATCACATCAATATACACTATGGTACCTGGTGATTTCAAAGGTGAGAAAAGGTAAAAACAGAGAGAACCATATAGAAAAGTATGGTTTAGGAGAAAGAAATGAGATAGAACAAAGACTTTTAGATTCCACAGAGTGCTTTTGACTCTATGTCATATCTATATAATTTTTCTTAAAAAGAGTACTTCTAGACAGTGGATGTGGTAAACACCAAACAATATCACTAAGAATCATACTTTTAAACAGATAGAAAGAACATATCACAGACATGGAGTCATACTTGAATTAGCTATCTGTGCAGTCAGACAAGTTATCAGAGCTAAGATTAGAATTTGTAATAAAGAAGAAGAATATTGAGAAAAAGACATACTGTATAGTTAAAAAGATTTAACCATAAATTATCTAAATAAGCTATTGAAAATTTTAAAATGAGAAATTGATAACAGAAATGACATTGACACCTCTGATAATTTCATCCAGAGGTTAAATCTACGTAAATTAATCGCTACCAGAAGGAGAAGAGAGCCCAGAAAGTGCCTTATTAGGCAAACATTTGACTTTCTGGGCAAATGGAAAGAGAAGCCTGTCAGAAGCAATGCCTGGTTAGAATACAAACTCATCTGTAAAATGTCATGAAGAATGATAACATAATTATGAGTAGTATCAATGCATAAAAGTGAAATAGTGAAAGATAAAACCAATCTAAAGAAAGTTATATATGATATCTAACTTAGCAAAATCATCCTGGGATTTTCAAGGATGAAAACAGAAAAAGGACTACAAAGAAGAAAAATGGAAAAGATTTACAAAACTATAACAACAAGCTATTTTCTCCATTAAGGACAATGGAACCACTATATGTGGGCCCTAAAATCACAGTCTTTTAGGTTCTTAAAGAGGACGTAGGAAGGGCACTAAAGCAAAGATAGGCAAATCTGCCAGAATGGAACAAGTATATGTAAAAGAGGTCCTTGTCAGAAGAAATACAAGAGAGCATTGAAGTATTACATTGAAGATTTACAAATTATCCAAAGGAGGAGAAGACACCAGTCATGAAAAGAAATCTTAAATCTTATAGATTTTAAAAAAATAAAGAAGACAACTAAGGAAAACTATATGCCTACTATTCAAAATTCTTATGAGGGCCATCTATATCCAAATTGAGGGCATCATCAATTAGTAAGTTCACAGGCTTTCACAAGCAATATTCAATGATGGATTGATTATATCTTCACCATATCACAACTTAATTAAAGGTGTAGAGGATATAAGATCCCATTATGCTTATTGTTTACAATTTTTTTGAGTTAGTAAATTAAAATACTTTCACAGGCTCTTTTACAAGGTTTCCCTAATTCATATACAAATATTATTCAAGATTCCTTGACACATATAACAGAAATAGTCCTGTTCAACGACCCTCTTACCATAAACATCAGGTGACTCTAAAACAGGAAGAAGTATAATCACTAAAGGTGTTCACTACTAGGATCTAGCACAGAGTCAAAATCAAAGTGAATGGTGAAGTTCTCCAAATATTCTGTTTTGCAGATATAGAAGTCTTTGATAACTCAAAAGAGTTTGGTCTGATCACTGACACAGAAAAGACTAAGTGGATGAAACCCTTCTATTGCCCAGATTACAACATGCATTTGAATGGACAAGTTATAGAGTTTATAGAGCATCTTTATGTATATCTGGAACAGACAGTAGAGATGGACTGTGAGATGGGCCCAGAGCTGGACAAGAGGAAAAAAACAGGCTGGTTTGTCTTTGGGAAACCAAAAAGTATCTTTAATGATCCCAAACTTCCCATAGAAGCAAAAGTTCATCTTTTAATTACCAGCGTTTCTATCAGGGCAGTTAGGTGGTGCAGTGGGATAGAGTGCTGGGCATAAAGTCAGGAAGATTCATCTTCCTAGGTTCAAATCTGGCCTAAGATATTTACTGTGTGACCCTGGGCACTTGCCCTGTTTGCCTCAGTCTCCTCATCTGTAAAATGAGCTAGAGAAGGAAATGGCAAACCACCCATCTCTGTCAAGAAAACCCCAAATGGGGTCAGGAAAGAAAACAACAATAATGTTGGGGTATGGAGATGTGATTTCTACCTATACATTTTGGAACTATGTGACATCTTTGCCAAATGGGCTGTTATAAAGATTTTTTTAAAATATAAGGCAATGGAAAAAGGACAATGCTAAACCTCTCTAGTACATCAGAGAACTATTATAGATTGAGCATATGGACAAAAAGTCCTGTTAAATGTGTCCCAGAGAGTTCAGCTAATGTTCCAAACAGGGGGAATGTCTCATTAGGGCATACTTGGATAGCACTCCAGACAAGTATATAGAATCATGGAGTGGTCAGCTCCTGAGCATGTGTGATGGATGTACCCCACTTCTTCCCCTCTGCCGAACCATCATAATTTCATAGCATGAACAAATATCCTCTAACTCCTTCCTTTTGGCCATGTGATGACTTAGGTTTAAACTGTGTGATAACAAAAACTATTTTAACAGGCTGCTGAGCCAGAATTTTGTGGGTGATTGCTGTCCCCTCAAACTCCCCCCTCTGGCCAATTTGAGTGAGTGTTGTCCACCTGGCCACAAGCCATGAGGTCATGAACTTCTAAGCAAGCCTGTGCCCAGGATGAGGCTGCTTTTCTTTTAGGAGTTCTTTCTTTTGGTATAGATAGGCCTTGTGAGAATTCAGAAGGCCGTTCCTGAGCACCTGAGCATCATGTTATCAGCTACTGGAGCAGTTTTAGGGTCAAGAGAAGGAGAAAAAGAGAGGCTGAAAGTCTCCCACAGATAGAGAGACTATCATAAAGAAAGAGCACATAGTGTCAATCAGATTGCACTTAGGAAGCAAAAATATAAAATGGCTAATTAGCCCTTGCAGAGAAATTGTTTGCAAATATACCAATGAGTTTTGAATATCTGCCTCTCAATTGACTATTCTAGTAGTAACAAGTTATTAGAATATATCATTCTATGATTCTTTATTGTTTGCTATCCCTTTTTTGTGTAGGAACAAAACCACCTATTCCATATCTGATTCATGTTTTGTACTTTTTTTTAACTTTCTCCTCTTTCAGGGGAGAAACCATAGAGTAGAACCAAAAAAAAAAATTGTCCCAAAGTAGCCAGTGTGGGCTATGGTAGAATAAGAAGCCTTCTTCCATTATTGAGAGGTCAAATATCTCGAACTAAGCCTGGGCAAACCACAAAGGCAGGTAAAGAACAGGGGTTGGACATATTGTTACCAGCCCCTGGGGCTTCAGCCCTGTGATACATGGCTATTCATCATTCTAGATGACTATTTACACTATTTATAATGTTAGATACTTAACTACAGTTCCCTGTTTATATTTTATGTTGCTGAACTAACATATAGACTCCTTTGCCTTGACAAAAGACTGTCATATTTATCAAAATTTGGAAAATAAGATTACCTTCATCAAATTAATTAACTGCTAACTTTCTAACATCTACAGTATTAAAATAATTTAATGTGACTACTTGCAATATTAAAATGTGTGATACAATTAAATTTCCTTTCCTAAGATCATAACAATGCTATGTATCCATAGGGGAATGTCTCCATAGGGGAATGTCTCCATAGGAGAGTAATTGGCATTCAAGAAATGTCTGAGAGGTGGTCCATCACAGTGGACTTAGAATCATGAATACCCCAGTTCAAATCATCCTTCATACACTTACTTGTTAGTCATGTTACCCTGGGAAGGTCACAACTTCTCTAAGTCTCAGTTTCCCCATATGTATGAAGGGGATAAAGGTACTTACCTTACAGTGTTGTTATGTGGGTCAACTGAGAGAATATGTAAAGCATCCTGCAAATTTCAAAAGACTCTATAACCTTGAGATATGATTTGTTGAGTTCAATTTATTAAGTAATAGTTCTTTTAAGGAAGGCTTATGAATAGTACAATAACAGGAACCCTGAATATACTTGTCACTGTAACATATAATCATTTAGGATGAAAAGAAGACAATTCAACTCTTTGGGTGGAAATATAGAAAAAGAAACTTCATCCTTTTCTCAAATATATCTTTGTTAACCTATCCTTTTGCCAGATTTACAGCATGTTAAGGCTGGTGCCTTCCTTAGCCTTCTAAGGACCAAGAATGCCTGTTCATTGTTCACAGTTAGTTTTCACTGGCGTGTGACAAAAACAGCTAGCTGGCTAGTCAGCCTCCGTCAGTGTCTATTTATGGCAAAATGTCAAAAAAAAAGAATGCCCTGCATTTGTGGTTCAACAATAATGAACATGGCTAAATCTGAAAATTTAACAAAAGAAAGTGAACAGCTTTTTAAATTCTGAAGAACATTAGATTCTGGTGTCCTTTTTGTTCTGATTGTTGTGGCTTTAACATTCTGAAAAGACCACCTGTTGGGCAGCCATTTTGTGATTGTATTAAATGCAGTGATTGCATAAAAGAACACTTTTCAAAATAACCCAGCATTATTATTCACTTATTTTATAGTAAATCTGCATTCAAAACCTGTAGTAGAGTCTGGGGCTTTTTCTTTAGTGAAATTTAAAGCTGTAAGCTTGCTGCAAATGCATACTTAACTGCAGATGCAGGATTTTATGGTCAAAAGTATTATACTTGCACTTAAAAAATGAAAACAAGTAAACATTTGATATGGCAATTATTAGGGCACTTACATGTTGATGAAAAGTAAAACCGTTAAAAGTGATGCGAAGAAGAGAAAATCCCACAGGAAGTGACACAAAATCATAGCCAAGGATTATCAAGCTGGAAATAATATAGTGGATGAAAATATTGTTGTCCATTACAAGAACAGGCTTCCCCTCAAAGGCTTCCAAAGCATTTTTACTGGCAAAATAACGTGGAACTTGTGAATAAGAGGAAACCCATGTTCAAACACATAAGCTTACATAATCATATATGCTAGAATTCCACATTGATTCCGCTGTAAATAAAAATTCCCAGTCAATTTTAACTGATTAAAGTTTATAAAAATTACGAATAAAGTAAAAGGTGATAATAAGAACAGAAGATAAATAGCAGGTCCTACAACGAAGACTATGTGATGCCACATGAATCATGTTAATGAGTTAAAAAAATAAACATGGTAAATATTTTCTTTTTCCTAATCATTAGAACGAATGTGCAAACATTTGACATACAATTTCCCCTATTTTTAGACTAGAACATTATATAGATTAGCATTAAAAACCAGTATTTGTAATTATGTTGTAGCCTCAAAAGTAAAATCAATGAGATAACGTACGTAGAGTACTTTGCAATTCTTAAAGTGTCATCTGTTTTATAATTATCAATAAAACATTTTCTGAATTTTGACAAAATTAAGCAAATAATCTTCCATTACTTGTTTATTGTTGTTTTAAAATATTTTTATCATAACCATTCCTAGGCTATCTGAGATGTCTCAATATTCAGTTTTGCAAGTGATATGATTGCATTTTCTTCCTTTTGTAATGAAGTATAGTTTGAGCTTTCTTTCAATTATTTTACAATTGCAGTGCTTAATGAATTAAGTTTCAGTGGTGAAAGAAAAAGTTGGACTGACATTAAACTAAGACTGTTTCTGCATATTTTATTGTTGGGATGAGTCTAAAAGAGCTTTGTTTTGTTCCTATAAATTTGGCCTTTATAACTTCAATTTCTATGGATTCTACAGAATAAAATGTTATTCTGCATTGTTATACTAAATGAGAATGGCTAAGAAAAATAAAATCAATGGCTGTAAGCTTTGTTTTTCAAAGTGAAAAGACTATTTAAATTTAAATATAAACATTTTAAAAACAGATCATATTTGTAAAGAAAATCCATTTTGACAAATGTGAAATTC
The DNA here is from genome assembly GCF_900497805.2 of Vombatus ursinus. Taxonomy (NCBI): domain Eukaryota; kingdom Metazoa; phylum Chordata; class Mammalia; order Diprotodontia; family Vombatidae; genus Vombatus; species Vombatus ursinus. Next base: position 2,693,534 of record NW_020955184.1, read on the forward strand.
TTGGCCTACTTTCTTTCATGATTGGGGGAGCAAGGACAGGGATACATATAGATACGGGATTTGTTTTTTGTCCCAAATTAGATCAGTTTTCAGAATTTAAATTGTGTAAGACTTGTGCAAGTAAATTACAGATCTTGTATATTATAAACTCTGGAAATTTATTCTAGTCTTGAATAAGACAATTATAACCAGTAGACATAAATTAAGATTTTACTTCTAATAAAGATACAGATTTTTATATCTTTTCAAGTTTTATCATATTATTAAAACAGTGTTGGATGCCTTCTGTTTTTGGTGTCATTACAAGGAATGGGAGGCAGTGTGCCACAGTGAGCCTCAGAACTAGGAAAAGCTGGGTTCAAGTGTCTCCTCTGATGCATATTTGTTATGTGATCCTTGACCCATTTAACATCTAGGTAACTTTAAGTACAGAAAAGATGCTGACCTGCACTGGTACCTGGGAATTGCCTTTATTGGCAAAATCATAGATCAAGTCACAATCTCTATCATAAAAGGAAACATTTCAGGTTTTTAGTAATATCATAGTTTTGTCTCATTCGTGCTTCAGAGTCACAAACAGAGAACGATGAGTTCAAAATATGATTAAGCAAAAAAAGGTGAAGAGATAGAGATGAATTAATAGATGGGGTGAGGTCTACAGATGGAATGACTTCAAAAATATTCAAAATTTTCAGATCATCAGAAACAGCATAGAAGCATATAAAAATAATGAACATTTTCCCAGCTAGATTGAGAAACTCAAAATGCAAATCTTTCTCTTCATCCACATATTTGGATTCCTAAAGATTTGTGTATATTTTCCGATATAAATGCCACGTAGTAGAATAGTCCTTATCCTTAAAATAGACAAAATAAAAATAAAAGGCATAGCTCCATGTTGAAATCCTGTTATCTGATGCTAAACACTTCTTAGAAATCAGTGACTTTGTCAAGAAAATGTAAAATTTTGTATGTAGTTATTTCAACATATAAGATGAAAAATATGTCTTCTGAAAAGGAAAAAATAGTTTCTTTGGAACTCAAAATAAAGGCAAAATTAAATAATTTAGGGTACATTAATTCATGAGCTTGCTGTTTGCTGAAAAGGTACTGATACAATCTAATTAGAATTATGGAAACTTGAGTCTATGAGGTCAAAATGGCTCAGGTTTGAAAAAAAGAAATATATTCTGTAAGACTGACACAATATACCTGGAATCCCAAGGGTTAATGAGAGGTAAGCAGGTGAAGGGGAAGATGAGATGAAAGAAATAAGTGAAACTGAATAGATGAAAGAAATGATTCAATGGGGGGTATTGTTGGTCACAGCTAGGTATCAAAAACAAAACTAGAAAAATGGGAACTGCTTTAACATGAGAAAGAAATTTTTTAAAATGAATGTATACCATATACTAAAAAGAAAAAGAAAATAAGAAATGATAAAAAGGCTTTCAGGTTTACTACAGAACATGTCTATGAAGAAATAAAGCAAGCAATGAAGAAAGGAAACAGTGAAATTGAAATTTCCTCCAAAGGTATCTCATGTAGAAGGCTTCATTGTACTTTACCTTTCACACCAAGAATTTAATTTTGCATTTCCTTTGTCTGTCTCAAGGCACACTTCTAGTTTATTCCATACTGATTTCTTTTTTCTTTAAAGTCATTATTATTGGCTAAGAGAAAAGAATAAAAAAGAAGTCCTTGCCTAATCTCATTTTTGTCCTCAAATTGAGGCAAATATGAAGACCCAAAATAATTTGAACTGTTTGCTCACTATCTTTTCCTTTACCACACCAGTAGCAACTATCACTAGATTGGATTCCTAGATGAATGCAAAGTATGTCAGAGGGTGGTAGGAAACACTTTTTATAAATCTATTGTTTATCTTCTACCATGAATTGAAGCAAATAGGTCAACTTCAATCAAACAGTAAAGTCTTAACATATACCTATCATCTGTCCATGAAACAGAATCTAAAAAGCTGACCTACTCTTTTTATATCCACAAGTTCATGAATGAGTCTAATCTGGAGACCTTTCTCATTTCTGGTCCAAAAGATGACAGGAAGATCAGATTGACTCCTTGTTTAAATGAGGAGTATGGATCCTATCTAGGGTAAGTTTACTGATTTAATTAAATTCACAAACAAAGACCTGCCCAAGATCCACATGTTAGTAGACTCAGATTTCAGTTTTAGTGTCATAATTCACTTAGTTTCCTCAGGATCCTTCAACCTACATCAGATGACCTTAGACTCTAATCTTCAATACTGAAACCTGGGGCTGGACCAGAACAGAAATGGACAGGACAGATCACTTACTTCCACAGACATAGAATATTCTATGCCATTTCTGCTCAATTATTATTTATTTAAATTATCTGCGAGAAAGTTGAAAATCATAATTGGAACTAGCAGCAATTGTATTTGCTTATAGAGCAACTCTCTGGTTGTTATATTACCTGACTGGAACCTCACTTTATCTGCTTATAAAATGGGAGCAACAGCCCTTGATCACTTAAGAGGTGAATTGTGAGGATTAACTGGCAATAGATCAGGTGCTAGAGACCCAGATCTATGAATTACAAGTAGCATTTTTGTGATTCGTGCAGAATTAAAGACACTATAATTCAGGTGTTTTTTTTTAAAAACAGAAAATTGTATTTGTGCCCATCCCCCACAAATTTCCTCAGGCAGTATTCCCTACCCTACTCTAAATTTCTTTCTGGTGCCCATAGCAACCCCATCTGAATGTTGAAATATTACTGCAGGATTCTTTAGAGCTTGACTACTAACTTGTGAGGAATTCACAACCTGAGCCTCGACATCTGAATTAAATCAGGTGCACCAATACATCTTGACTTCACTAACCATTTTTACTACTCAACCCATCATAAAGGTACATTACAGAAATAATTTTCTTATTTTTATCATTTTCCCCAAAGTGCTAAAGTAGCATACTGCATTTTGGAAAGGGCAAACTAACCATATCTTCTTTATGAGCCATTTTACTATTTCTTTGTATATATTAGTATATAGAATTCCTATATGTATGTATAGATATACATAAACATATATGTGTAATAACTAATGTATATGTACCTTAAAGAAAACTATTTGCATAATTGCATACCTAGGAAGTTATAACAAACCTTTTTAAAATCTTACTTGTGTCTTAGGCAATTTTATTTATTAAACTGATGGATATTCATTAAACTTCCTTAAGACAAATTCAAGTATAATAATATATTTAATATTTATTTTTCATGCTTTGATGATGGTTCACAGATGGAGGTTCACTGGGGCTGAGCATAAATTGCAACTCTAAGGCTAATCACTTGAGGCAGAAAAATAGCTAAGAATTTAAACTGGTTCTAGCTTTGGTAACAGCTCCTGCCTCAACTTCCTTTTTTTTCAAAACAGATCCATGCTGTCCTCTGATTTAGGGCACTTATGTTTTCACCAGGTCTCATGACCTCTGGTAGGTTTCTTCCACCTACTTTGCTTCTTAGGGTTTTTCACGATTATGAATAATAATATTTTATAGTACTCTTTGACTTTAATTTTTTTCCTGTCTTCTTTTATGTTTCTAATCTGGATCTCTTTGAAAGTTAAAGGTTCCTTCATTTGCATACCAAGGTATCAGGAACTGCTGTTGAGTACCAAGTCAATTGGAAGATTCTATTCCAGAATCCCTTATCCTGAAATGCAGCTTCTTTTTGAATGAAAAGCAATGAATGTGGGATAGCTTCCAGCAGCTAACACTGCATGCCTACTTAGGGCAGAGATAAAGGAACATTTTTCTTTGTAAACTTTATGGCAACTTGGAAACACAGGATCAATTTCCCAAATGGGAATTTGGTCCCCAATTTAGGGCCTTGAACATGGTTCAAGGAAAAGAACCCTGACTTAGGGAAAGAGGTGATAAAAGACCTGGATTTTACTCCTTATCCAAAAGAAGAGTGAGATTCATCACCAAGTACCATTGGACTTGGAGAAAGAATTTGGGAAAAGACTGACACTACAATGTTATTAGGGGTTATAGAGTAATCTCATTTAAGTCCTGAGCCAGTCTGGCGAGGGTCAGGCACTATAATTTTGACAGTAAGTTACTACATTCCTTATGAAAACAGACAAAAAAAAAACAAGTAAAAATGATGTGAGGAATTTAAGAATGACTCAGGATAAACTTAAAATCCATCAGTTTCCTATAAGAGCTCTGAGTGCAGTAACCCATGCAGTAACCCGTGCCTTTTCATGTGAAGTGTTCTGTAATTATCTCTGTGACCACGACTTATTTATCCCAAGCAGTTGCTAACATAGATATTCAAACAGAGAACAGAGAGTAAATGAAACTCTGTCTTCCAAGTGCCAAAGGCACTAGTTCAAGACATTAGGCTTTAAAAACAAAACCACACCAACCATCCCCCACTCTTTTCTCAAACAAACAGCATTTATAAAGTGCTGAGAAGATAGTGAATACTAACAACAATAAATATCATGTATTTTAAGCTATCTTCTTTTCCTAGAAAGATGGAAAACAATGCTTAAGGTTATCATATCTAATAAAAATCTTACTCCTAAAGATGTGTGTCACAGGCTTTGAAATCTCCTCAAGCCTTTATGAATATATAATTTTCTTTGAGGTATTTTAAGAAAAATGACCACTACAAAAAATATATGCGACAGCTGTGCACTGGACTCTGACACATACTGGATCTCTCTAAGCAACACACTAAAACTAAAAATTTCAAATTCCTTGTAGATCTGCATTGGTAAATATGAATTTGCCCACTGAAGGTTCCTTAAACCAATGAAATCAGAGGTGTGGTCCCCATTCCCCTCCTACTGTGGCCCTCTCCCCCCTCCAAAAAAAAGGAGGCAAAAGGATTAGTGTTGCAGCTTTAACATACAGAGAAGAAAAGATTCTAGCTTATTATTAGGGGAATGAGGAGAACAAGGTAAGGAACTTCGGTTTATACTAAATTATACAATTTCACATCAATTCTAATATAAAACAATACTGAAATTCTGACTACATTCTCATCTGTTACTTGTGCTTGGACTAATCTTGATTGATCAACAGTATCACTTTTTTTTTTTTTTACCAAAGAAGATATTTGAAGTTTTGAAGTGAGGGAAAAAGTTTGAATTACTACAAAAGCAACATGAAGATCCTATTGTATAACTCCCTCCCCCTAAAATGATTCATCAATTTAATGTCAGAGAGGGTGGTATAGTAGATAAAGAATAATTCATTATTTATCAGCTCTGTGACTTTGAGCAAATTATTTAATCTCTTTGGAGTTAGTTTCTTCATCTGTAAAATGGAGGGAATAATGCTTTGCCCTATATCATGTAGTTAATATCAGGAACAAATGAGATAATAGACTTGAAAGAACTTTGTAAATGGTGGGACTCTATACAAATGTTATTTGTATTATCATGAAGTGCATCTCACCAAGGCTTTTCTATGATAAAATAAATGAACTTCTGATGCATTCATTTGCACTTCATGTCTCTATAATCTGAGAATTAACTATTCCACCTGTCCAGTCCCACTTTGCAAAATATTGTATAAATTCTATAGTTGCATTATCACTGTCTCAGGCCTTGCCCCAAAAAGGTGACTTTGCCTAACAGGTGTGATATACACTAATGAGGAAAGAAAGAGATCACTCTTCCCAGGAAACTTACAATGTGGCTGAAAACAGAGCTGGTACAAATTGAATTATTTGATGAAGCATTGCTTCAGTTTCCTATCATTTTATTAGGTTTATTAGGAAAAAATATGGAAAACAAACATTAGGATGTGAAAGTACACTACTTCTTCACACACTGGGGAGTGAATGGTTTAGGATTTCCTCTTACTTTACAGAAGACTGACCCTGATCCACACCTGGGAAAGGGGAATGTCAGCAAGCATTACTAGAGCTAATGAGCAAAAGCAGGGACACCTGGTCTGTAAAGAATTAAGGGGAAAAAAAACAAACTACTAACAGGTAGTTAGTCTGTAACGACCCAATAAGGCTGAACAGGTTTTGGTGGTGGTGTTTTGTTTTGTTTTGGGTTTTTTGTTTGTTTTGTTTTGTTTTGTTTTTTTGTTGTGTGGTTTTTGTTTTTGTTTTTAAGCAGACCCTAGGAATTTTCTCGTGTCTTCTTTTCTTTAGGGTTTTCCCCCCTCCCCCCTTTTACTTAATGGAGATCTTGAACTGCAGCAGTGTCAGAACTCAGATGGTTAACATTCACTTCGTGCTGTTTTATTGCATATTACTGCGCGCTCCGGAGCAGCAGGAGCAGATTCAGGCAATTACAATCAAGTCAGGGCACACGCCGAGGCTGAGCAACACGATCATGATGAGGATACTGATGAGGCACTTATCGGAAACCCCACATCATCCACACTCATCAGCCACAACATGTCACACCAAATGAGGCATCAGCTGCCTTCAAAAGGCTCATTGCACAGTGTTTATCGCTTCCCTCGGACCCACTTTTCATTTTGCGGTCAGGCCTGAGTTCAAACGGCAGCCGACTGGCAAGAGGCAGCTTCTCCTGGAGACAGGCTTTGTCCTGGGATCTTGGGGCGGGGGTAGTAGGACTTTAAGGAGTAGTCTGATAAAGCAAGTGTCCGGTTCCATCTCTCTCAAAGAGGAATCTCCTTCGTAGAAGGGGCTATTGATTAATTTCAAGCACTAACACACACACACACACACACAGACACACCCATACTATTGGGGAAAAAATACAATAAGGAGCATTTCACAAATATTTCATCATCCTTAAAATAGCGACAGGGTGGGACTACTATACCTCTCATACCTCAAACTTCTAGGAAAGTAAATCTCAGATCCAGCCCACAAGAGGAAGCCAGGAAGAACCATTCAACTGATGACATTTTAGGCGTTGTGAGGGAAATGGTCATTAGGTATTTTCAACTAGATTTAGCATTAGCTCCTTAAAGCTCTGGTTTTCCCCTCCCCTTTGCTTCAGGGGGCCATAGTGATATTGCTTAAAATCATTCCTTTGTACATTGGATTAATGCAGCTTTCAAAATAGTCACCTGCTGAGAGCATCTAATTATTTTTGGTACTTTTTAAGATCTATATTATCCCCATTAATGGATATTTCCCTCACTGGCACAGGCTGCAACCCCTCAACATCCTCTTATTCGGTGAAGTTCTTGTCCATGTTTTTCCATAAATCTTCCATAGAAAAGCTGCTCAACAAACTGGAGACCTTCCAGTTTATGGAGGATACCAATATTCTATTCAGCATGTTTATCTTTTGTCTCTCATTCAGGATATATGACTAGCCAATCCATTTTCTATTCTGGTATCACTTGTCCTTGATAACGTTCTATATACCACTTCTTTTGCCTAAGTCATTGTTGGTAACATGCTGCAGCCTGCTTACATGAACCATGCATTCTTATGCTCTTTGTGTTAATTTGTAATAGCACTTCTGAGATAGTGGTGTGTCCTCATTCATAGCCACATAACACTGGGAGAATGCTGGCATTCAATATATGGACTTTTGCAGCAAGAGTGAAGCCCCTAAAATGAACTCATTACTTATTCTGGCCAAATTGTATGAAACATTGCAGCAATTAAAAAAAAACCTTTGTAATTTTAGGGGTCATCAGACCAATACATATTTAGTATTTATTAGCCTAGTTCATTTAATCAGTGTAAAAGTAAATAACTTATTTTTTCCTCTTTAATTTTTTTTAATTTTGAATGTAACATATTTCCATATACAAAGAACAGAAAAATATTAAATGTGAAAGCATGAATCTTATTAAATGCAGCTTTTAAAAAGTATATAATAAATTAAACACACTAGACTCAAAGCTGTCTAGCTTGTGTCTCCTTAAAATTTCCTTCTGTTCTTTTCTGTGCATTTAAAAAAATGCTTCAATGACATACTTTTCTTGCTTTTCTTTCTATTGTCATCATTATTACTAACCCCTTCTCCCACATTAATTCCCCTCACCAAAAAATTGGTTTTTTTTTAAATAACAACTCTCCCCGTGAGACAAATTAGTATAGTCAAGCAAAACAAATCCACACATTGGCCATGTCTGAAAGTGTAAGTCCCCACCCACTAGGTGAAAAGCATACTTCATCATTGCTCTTCTGAAGTAATGGTTGGTCAAGAGCAAATTTGAAAAAAAAATAAGCCCTTATTCAAGTGCTTGGGATACAAATACAAAAACAAAGACAATTCCTTTATATTCTAAAAGCAGAAGAAAACACATCTAGGAAACTAGTGACCAAAGAATGATATTTTGGTCACTAAAGTTATACAAGTGGCAAAAAGAGTGAAGTTATAGGAGTGTATATTGACATACAATATTCTCAGAGTTAATTTGACTATGGTTCTAGAATTGGAAAGGGGGGTTAAGAGGTGAATTACACAAGGTATTGCCAAGCACCAGGATAGCTCATGAGAAGTGGACAGGTTGGGTAAATGAAGTGAAGAATGGATGGAACTTTGTTCTAAATGTAGTGGACAACTGAAGTAACCACTAATTGAGACAGTGGGGCCCCAGAGAAGTCCTTCAGGTCTTAGTTTATGTACCAGATGTAATGGTGGTTGGCAAGAAATGTAGTAGTTAGGGAAATTAAGACATAGTCATTACATCAATCAATTCTCGTCTTTCAAAGTTATTTTTGTAATTGTATAAATTGTACCTGTTCTGTTTACTTCACTTGGCATCAATTCATGCAAGTCTGCAGGAGTTTCTCTGAATTCATTCCTTTGTCATTTCTTTTGGTGCAAAAATATTCCATTACATTCAGATATAATAGTTCATTGAATGATTCTCCAATGGGTGGTACTCCCTTGGTTTCGGTCTCTTTCTTCCTTCTTGGTTTTACTGGAAATATATGGAAATACTTATGATTTGTTTGAGTTATTTTATATCCATCTACTTTGCTGAAGTTATTAATTGTTTTGATAATTTTTAATTGAATCTCTAGGATTCTCCAGATTGAAAATCATATTTTCTGTAAAAGTGCTAATTTGGTTTCCTTTTGCTTTTGTTTATTCCCTTAATTTTTTATTTGTATCTTACTGCTATAGCAAACATTTCTAGTATTTATCAAATAATACTAACCATAATGTACATCCTTGCTTTACCTCTGATTTAATTGAAAAAGCTTCTTGCATTTCTCCATTACAAATAAAGCTGTCTTAGATACTATTTACCATAATGAAAAGTCCATTTATTACTTTGCTTTTACTGTTTTTTAAAAATTATTACATAGATGCTATATTTTACTAAAAGCTCTTTTCATTTATTGATATGATCACATGGTTTTTTATTGTACTCTTATTAATATGATCTATAATTGTCTGTAGTTTATTGTTTTCCTAATATTGAACCAGTCATACATTTTTGGCATATCTTTAGTCTAATTATGATGTAAAATTTGTTTAATATATTATATCTTTTTTGCTTGTTTAATTCCATATTTTTATGTCATATTCACTAGTGATATTGTTTTTCTCTCTGCTTTGATCATAATAGAAATTTAGTAGAATGCCTGTTTACCTATTTTTGCAAGAAGTATAAGTAATATTGGAATTTTTCTTTGAATGTTTGATAAATTTATAAATCCATCAGATTCTGGTTTTGTTTTTCTTTGAGAGTATATTTGTGACTTGTTCAATTTCTTTTTCTGATATTGGGTTATTTTAATTTTCTGTTTTGTCCTGTTAATGTGGTTATTTTATATTTTGTAAATAGTTAACTATTTCATTTAAGTTATCAGTTTTGTTGGCATATAGTTAGGCAAAGTAGTTTCAAGTAATTTTTAAAAATTCCTTTCATATGTTGTTATTTCTTTTTAATTTTTGATATGTTTTTCCTATTTTTAAAAAACCAGACTAGTACAAAGTTTATTTTATTAGCTTATTTTTAAAAAATCAACTCTTGCTTTTATTAATTAATTGAACAGAGTTATTTCTTTCAGTTCTGACTCTTTTCAAAATTTCTATTCTGATATTTTTAATTTTTTGATATTTTTATTGTTCTAATTTTTTTTAAGTTGAATGCCTTATTCATTGATCTGTTTTCTCTCTTTTATTGATGAAACTCTTTAATGATATATATTTTGCCTCAGGACTGCTTTTGCTGAAACCCTCAAATTTTGATATGTTATCTCTTGTTGTAGTCATTTTCCTTGATGAAATGATCAGTTGTTTCTGTTTATTTTTTATTTTATTTTATTTTTTTTCATTTTGGAGGTAGTGGAGGTTAAATGACTTGGCCCAGGGTCACACAGCTAGCTAGTAAGTGTCAAGTTCGAATTTGAACTCAGGTCTTCCTGACTCCAGGGCCGTTGCTCTATCCAAAGTGTCACCTAGCTGCCCAGTCAATTGTTTCTGTAATTTGTCCTTTGATCCACCATTTTTTTTTACATCTACTTTATTTAGTCTCCATTGAATCCTTTCTTCCAAGATCCTTTAATTAGATATTTTTATATTGAGTTGCAGTTGGTAAATCCTATTTATACTTCTGCTTTTCTGTGTGTATTTGCGAATTTTTATGTCCTAATATATGATTGATTTAACATAACAAAGGTGTTATGCACAAGTAAGAATATGCAACTGAATGGAAAGAGAAAGGAGTGTGTGTGTGTGTGTGTGTGTGTGTGTTGTATATTCATTCTTTTTGCATGTTGTCTCATTGCATTCATTTTCTTTGATGATCTGATTTATTGTTGTCTATGATTTTTTCTTTGGCCAACTGATTCTTTAGGAATAACTTATTTAGTCTCCATTTAAATTTGAATCCTTTCTTCAAAGGATTTTAATTGAATATACTATTACTGAGATGTGGTCAGGGTGTATGTGTGTGTGTATGTATAAATGTATATATTTATGTTTATACATATACATGAATGCACATGCATACTCTTTTCTTTCTATTCCCATTCATTAATCACCAGAAATCTATTGTATCTTTTTCAAAAAAAAATTCTACTCAAGTGGTCTTTTTTTATTAGTTATCTTTGGTAGATTTATCTAGTGTGTAGTTATCTAGAATGTGGTACATTGAAGTCCCCAATTGTTTGATTTTTGGGGGTCTATAATTGAGTCTGTAATTTTATTACACTCAATGAACCTATATTAATTATTGGTATTATTTAATTTTACATGGTGCCTTTAAACACAATGAAGTTTTTCTGTTAATCTCTTTTAACTGTTTCTATTTGCCTTGTCTGAGATCATGTTTACTGCCTTTTGTTTTGTTTACTTTACCTGAAGTCAACATCAAGGACTTATGAAGGGATTACTGTGCTAAGCATCAAGAATTCAAATACAAACAGAAAGATAGTCCTTGCCCTCAAGGAGCTTACATTTTAACAAAATAAAAAAAAGAGTTAAAAAGAGGTGCTTGAGTGTGGTGTGCGCATGCATGTGTGCGTGTGTATGTGTGTTTGTATGTGTTGAAATTACCAACACAGGAACATGGTAGAAAAAAGTCCTATGGAAAGTCATGGGAAAGGAATGAAGATTTGGTTGGTTGGGCCTTTTCTTTAAAATGGAGAGTCTGGGTAGGAACCACCCAATCAGATGGGGAGGAGGCAGATGCAACCAGTTCTGCCATAATACTTATTTTGAAAACACGAATTTGTTCCAGCAAAATTGATACATTAGGGAATATTTTGAGCATAATGAATTTTGAGTTTGCTTCTGTGAGATTCTCCCACAAGAAAATGCAGAAAACTGTGCCACTTCACAATAATTCAGAAGCAGCCTACTTCCACAAGCAGACTTCTTTGTTAAGGTAAAGTGTACAGACCATGGCTTTGCTGCCTTCTGCCAGTGCCAGCCCCAAAGGAACTGAGCAGCAGGCAAAGGCTGAGGATGTTATTATTTATTGTAATATTTATATATAGATTTCTTTACCTTAACATGTATAAAACTGTGCTACCATTTCTATTAGGTTCTCTCTCTCTCTCTCTCTCCCTCTTTCTCTCGCTCTCTCTCTTTTCTTTCTCTCTAGCGATCAACATAATTCAAACAATATGCTTCCATTCCACTATTCCTCATCTTTTCCTCATGCCCAAACCATGATTACTGGCTTTTTAAAAAATTTCTTTCCTTTTAATCCCCCTTTGTGATCAGTTTTCAAAAGTTGAAGTTTGCTTTGTTTATGATTATAACCTCCCTGAACCCTCTCTCCCTCTTAAATTTCATTCTCCATTTCTCTGCCTGTTTTCCTTTTAAGGTCAATGCATTTTGAATATCAAACTCTATGTGTTCAACCTACCTCTATCTAATCTAGATAAAAGGAATACCTACTCTGCCCATGTGTGCATATTATATTCATATACCCTGATTTTGAAAACAGTAAGTTGTGTCCTCCTTTCTTTCCTATTGTCTTCCTTTTACCCTCCATTTTCTTTGTTCTTTTTAGACTATCAAAACAGAACAAAACCACTCCCAAGCCCTTTGTCTGTCTTTTTGCTCTCTCTGATCTTTGAAGACATTTGGATTCTGAGACTTGTTTCTTTCTCCTCCTATAAGCAATTCATCTTTGTTTAGCCCCTTCCAATTGCTCAGATATATCTACCAATCTAGGTTTCCTTTGACTCCTATGTTCTCATTTTAGAGTTTCTGCTGAGAACTGGTCTTTTCATCAGAGATACTTGAAAGTTCTCTATTCCATTAAAGATCCATTTATTTCCTAGTAGGATTATACTCAATATTTTTTGTTTACTTTTTTGTAATTTTTAAAATTTTAAACTTAAATTCAAAATGAGAAAAGGAAAAAAAAATTGCAATTTACACAGTAGATCATAAGAGAAGATTCAGTAGAAAACAGTAAATTTCCATTTCAATAAAACCTATATAATAAATACTACACATTGTTTTCAGATCTGTCTAGCTTTGCTTTCTTGTTGGTTTTCTTTTGTTCTCTGTTTTGCACTTTTTACTTTATTTCCCCCCCCACCCTCCTCCCAACACCCTAAAGAAAGTTACAGTTAAGAGTGGATATACACACATATATATTATACATTGATATCTGTAAACATACACATATATACACAGATACTCATACACAATATGTAAGACAATACTATGCTTATTTCCTCCTGTCATCTGTTTTGCTGAAGGTGAATAGCATTTTCCTTCATAAGTCCAAGTCTTTCCATGTTTTTCTAAATCAACCATCTCATCATTTCTTATACCACAGTAGTATTCCAACCCAATCACATCCTATCTCAAAGACTGTCTATGAAAGTTTCCCCCAAATTTTCTTCATTCTTTCTATTCTTGGCTACACTGATTTCATTTATACAAGAAAATTTTAATTTAAAATAATTGAAATGATCCTTTTTATACTTTAACAATGCTCTCACAATATAGTTTAAGGTCTGATACTGCTAAATCTACTTCCTTCTCTTCTGTTTCGCCTGGTTTCTTTGAAGTTCTTGACCTTTTGTTCTTCCAAATGAACTTTGTTATTATTTTCTCTAACTCAGGAAAATAAGTTTTTAGTAATTTGATTGGAATGACATTGAATAAATAGGTAAAATTGTCATTTTAAAAATTATATTGGTTTTACTTACCCATGAACAATATTACTTCAATTATTTAGATCTGAGTTTATTTGTATAAAAAGTGTTTTATGTTTATGTTCATATAATTCTTGTGTCAGCTGGCAGGTATATGCTGAGGCATTTTATATTGTCTAGGTATTTTACATGGTCTAAAACAATATTGAATAATATTGGTGACAGTGTAGTTTCTCTAATTTTTTACTTTTGATTAAATCTATTTTAACTTTAACTTTGTCTGAAATCATGATTACTATTTCTGCTTTTTTTACATACTAAACTGTACTCCTGTCCTTTGTTTTATCTTTGTGTGTATGTCTCATTTTTATAATGTTTCCTGATAGCAACATATTGTTGAATCCAAATTTTTAATCTGCTGTTTCCATTTTATGGGTAAATTCATCCCATTCACATTCTGAGCTTCAATTACTTGCTGTGTATTTTCCTCACAATCCTTCTCACTTATTTACCCTATCCCTGCTCACTCCTCTGCTTTACTTCTACCTGATACCTTGCCCTCCTAATCCTTAACCTACCCACACCTCTAAGATTCTCTTCCTTAACCTCTCCCCCCACCCTATTCCCTTATTTTCTTATTTCTTTCTGAATTTAGAAGATTTTTATGCACTTCTAGATATATGTTATTCCCTCTTTAACCAATTCCTAATGAGAGTAAGGTTCCAGCAATACCCACTCTTTCCCACCCAAGCTTCTTCTGTATCAATTTTTCCCTTTTATGCCTCCTTTGTATGAAATAATTACTCCTTTTTATCTCTCCCTACACAGTTTTATTTTTTTAGAATCACCCCATTGTACTTACTCAGCCCATGCCTTTTTTCAATAATAATAATGACAATCGTAAGAGTACTACTGATATTTTCACGTATATGAAGTAAACAATTTGAAGGTATTGAGTGGCTTAGAATTGGTTTTTAATGTTTACCTTATATTTCTCCTGGAGTTAAATGTCAAATTCTCCCTTAAGTACTGGAGTTTTTGTCACAAAAACCTGAAAGTCTTTGAGTTCCTTAAGTATCCTTTTTTTTTTCATTCAGGATTGTACTTAACTTTGTTGGGTAGGTTATCCGGGGTCATAACCCTAGCTCTTTTGCTCTATGGACTATAGTATTCTAAGACCAATGGTTCTTAAGTGTAACAGCTGCTAGGTCTTGTGTAATTTTTATTGTAGCTCCATGATATTTACATTGATTTTTTTTTCTTGTTGCTTCCAATATTTTCTCCTTATTCTGGAAGCTTTGAAACTTGGCTATGATATTCCTGTAAGTTTTAAGTTTTACTCCTGGGATCTCTGTCAGATGGTAATTGGTGGATATTTTTCTATTTCTACTTTGCCTTCTTGTTCTAGAACTTCAGGGCAATTTTCCTTGATAATTTCTTGTAATAGTGTATCAAAATTCCTTTTTTATTGTAATTTTCAGGTAGTATAACTATTCTTACATTATTTCTCCTTGAATTTTGCTCCATATTGGTTGTTTTTCTGGTGACGTTTCACTTTCTCTTCTATTTTTTCATTGTTTTGATTTGTTTTATGATTTCTTGGTGTCTTAGAACATCATTAGCTTCCCCTTGCCCAATTCTTGTTTTCAAGGAATTATTTTCTTTCTTAAGTTTTTGATTCTCTATTTCCAGTTGGTAGATTTTCTTTTCATAGTTTTCTTGGACTGCTCATATTTTTTTTTCTAAATTTTCCTTGATCTCTCTTATTTGATTTTTAAAATCTTTTTTAACTTCTTCTAAGATTTTTTTTTGTGCCTGGGACAATTTGACATTTCTCATTGAAAAAAGAGTGGCTTGTTTAAGCTCTATTATCCTCCTCTGAATATGAACCCAGATCTTCTCTATCCCCATAGTAACTGTCTATGGTTGGATTCTTTCTCCTTTGCTTACTCATTTTTATTTATTTTTTGTCTTTTTTCTTAGCAGCTATTAATATAATCAAGTGGTAGTCCCGATATATGGGAAATGACACCCCAAGCCTTGGGTCCTTCTTACTGTTATTTCCTTTTCTGTTGTTGTTATTTTTTTTAGCTCTATAAAATATTTTTGGTAGTTTGATTCGTATATTGATTGAATAAGTAAATTAATTTAGGTAGATCATTTTTATTGTATAAGCTTGACCTACCCATGAGCAACTGGTATTTTTCCAATTATTTAAATCTGACTTTGTGTGAAAAGTGTTTTGTAATTCTGTTCATATAGTTCTTGGGTTTCTTTTGGCAGGTAGACTCCCAAATATTTTTTAATGTCTACAGTAACTTTAAATCTCTTGCTGTTGGGCTTTATCGGTAATATATAGAAATGTCAATGATTTATGTGAGATTATTTTATATTCTGTAACTTTGCTAAAGTTGTTTATTATTTCAAGTAGTTTTTTACTTGATTCCCTAGGATCTAAATATATGATCATATCATCTGCAAAGAGTGATAACATCATTTCTTCTTTGCTTATTCTAATTATTTCAGTTTTTTTTCTTCTCTTATCACTAAAGCTAACATTTCTAGTACCATATTAAATAACAGTGGTGATAATGGACATCCTTGTTTCACCCCCTATCTTACTGGAAATGCTTCTAGTTTATGCCAATTACATATAATGCTTGCTGATGGTTTTAGATAAATGCTATTTATCATTTTAAGGAAGACTCCATTTATTTCTATGTTCTCCAGTGTTTTTAATAGGAATGGGTGTTGTATTTTGACAAAAGCTTTTTCTGCATCTATTGATATAATCATTTTGTTGTTGATATGGTCAATTATGCTGATAGTTTTCCTAATATTGAGCCTGCCCTGCATTCCTGGTATAAATCCTACCTTGTAATGGTGTATTATTCTTGTGATAAGTTGCTGTAATCTTTTTGACAATATTTTATTCAAAAATTTTGCATTTATATTCATCAGGGAAATTGGTCTATAATTTTTTTCTCTGTTTTGACTCTTCCCAGTTTAGGTATCAGTACCATATTTGTATCATAAAAACAATTTGGTAAAACTCCTTCTTAGTCTATTTTCCCAAATAGTCCAGATAGCACTGGAACTAATTGTTCTTTAAATGTTTGATAGAATTTGCTTGTAAATCCATGTGGCCCTAGAGATTTTTTCTTAGGGAGTTCATTGATGGTTTGTTCAATTTCTTTTTTTCTGAAATGGGATTATCTAAGTATTTTATATCCTCTTCTGTTAATCTGGGCAGTTATATTTTTGTAAATATTCATCTATTTCATCAAGATTGTCAAGTTTATTGGCATAGAGTTGGGCAAAATAGTTCCTAATTATTGTTTTAATTTCCTCTTCATTGATGGTGAATTCACCCTTTTCATTTTTGATACTGGTAATTTGCTTTTCTTCTTCTTTTTAATCAAATTGACCAAAGGTTTATCTATTTTATTGATTTTTTTTCATAAAATCAGCTCTCAGTCTTATTTATTAATTCAATAGTTTTCTTAATTTCAATTTTATTAACCTCCTTTGGTTTTCAGTATTTCTAATCTGGTATTTAATTGCAGATTTTTAATTTGTTCTTTTTCTAGCTTTTTTGGTTGCATGTCCAATTCATTAATCTTTTCTTTCTCTGCTTTATTCATGTAATCAGTTAAAGGTATAAAACTTCCCCTGAGAACTGCTTTCACTGCATCCCACAAGTTTTGGTTATGTTGTCTCATTATTGTCATTCTTTTGTATGAAGTTATAGATTGTTTCTATCATTTGTTGTTTGACCCACTCATTCTTTAGGATTAGATTATTTAGTTCCCAATTAATTTTAATCTATCTTTCCATGGCCCTTTATTACAAATAATTTTTATTGCATCACGATCTGAAAATGATGCATTTAATATTTCTGCCTTTCTGCATTGGATTGTGAGGTTTTTGTGCCCTAGTACAAGGTCAGTTTCTATGTAGGTGCCACATACTGCCAAAAAAAAAAGATAGATTCCTTTTTATCCCCATTCATTTTTCTCCAGAGGTCTACCATATCTAACTTTTCTAAAATTCTGTTCACCTCCTTAACTTCTTTCTTGTTTATTCTGTGATTAGATTTATCTGGTTCAGAAAGGAAGAGGTTGAGGTCCCCTACTAGTATAATTTTGCTATCTATTTCTTCCTGTAACTCTCTTAACTTCTCCTCTAAGAATTTGGATGCCATACCACTTGGTGCATGTATGTTTAGTAATGATATTACTTGATTGTCTGTGGTGCCTTTTAGCAGGTTGTAGTTCCCTTCCTTCTGTCTTTAAATTGGATCCATTTTAGCTTTTGCTTTGTCTTAGATCAGGATTGCTACCCCTGCTTTTTTTTTTACTTCAGCTGAAGCATAATATATTATACTCAAGCCTTTTACCTTTACCCTGTGTCTATTCCTCTGTTTCAAATGTGTTTCTTGTAAACAACATATTGTAGGATTATGGTTTTTAATCCATTCTACTATCTGGTTCCGTTTTATGGGAGAGTTCATCCCATTCACATTCATAGTTATAATTACTATCTGTGTCTTTCTCTCCATCCTATTCCCACCCCCCATTTCTGCTTTTATTTCTCCTTTTTCCCTTTCCCTTTTCATTAGAGTTTTGCTTTTGACCACAGCCTTCCTCAATTTGCCTTCCCTTCAATCAGCCTCTTCCCTTTTCCCTTACTACTTCTTCTCTCCCTTCTATCCCCCCTCCCTTTTCTTTTCCCCTTTCTCCTCCTACTGCCTATAGGTCAAGTTAGAGTTTTATATCTCAGTATGTTATTCCCTCCATGAACCAAATTCAATGAGAGTAAAGTTCAAACAATGCTTCTTTCCCTCTACTGCAATATTTGTGCCTCTTCATGTGATATAATTTACCCTTTTCTGCCTCCTACTTTCCTTTTCTCCGAGTACAATCCATTTTCACCACTTAATTAGGTCTTTTATCATCACATCAAAGTCAACTTACACCTACCCCCTCTGTCTATGTATATTCCTAAATGCTGTAATAAAGATACAGTTCTCAAGAGTTACAAGTATCATCTTCCCATGTAGGGATGTAAACAGTTTACCTTACCCTTATTGAATAACATGGTTTTTTTTCCCCCTGTTTACATTTTTATACCTCTCTTAAGTCTTGTATTTGAAGATTAAATTTTCCATTGAGCTCTGGTCTTTTCATCAGGAAAGTTTGGAAGTCCCCTATTTCATTGAACGTCCATCTCCTCCCCTGAAAGATCATGCTCAATTTCACTGGGTAGCTAATCCTTGATTGTAATCCAAGCTCCTTTGCCTTCTAGAAAATCATATTCCAAGATCTCTGATCTTTTAATGAAGAAGCTGCAAGGTCCTACCTAATCCTGACTGTAGTTCCACAGTATTTGAATTGTTTCTTTCTGGCTGCTTGCAATATTTTCTCCTTGACCTGGACATTTTTCAATTTGGGTACAACATTCCTTGGCATTTTCAATTTGGGATCTCTTTCAAGAGGTGATCAGTAGGTTCTTTCGATGACTATTTTACCCTCTGGTTCTATGACGTCAGGGTAGTTTTCCTTGATGATTTCTTGGAGGATGCTGTCTATGCTCTTTTTTTTTTCATCATGGCTTTCAGGTAGCCCAGCAATTCTTAAATTATCTCTCTTGGATCTATTTTCCAGGTCAGTTGTTTTTCCAATGAGATAGTTTACATTTTCTTCAATTTCTTTATTCTTTTGATTTTGTTTGACTGATTCTTAATGTCTCATGGAGTCATTAGCTTCCAATTGCCCAATTCTAATTTTTAACAAATTGTTTTCTTCTATTAGATTTTGTACCTCCTTTTCCATTTAAGCAATTCTACTTTTTAAGGAGTTGTTTTCTTTTTCCATTTTGTCAATTGTATTTTTAAAGGAATTGTTCAATTTTTCTTCTACCTCTCTAATTTAACTTTTAAAATCCTTCTTGAACTCTTCCAAGAAGGCTTTTGGGGTTTGAGATAAGTTCATATTCCCCTCTGAGGTTTTAGATGTGGATATATTGACAATGTTGTCCTCTCCTGAATTTGTCACCTGAATCTTGTCACCAAGATTGTTTTTCTTTGTTGCTTCTTGCTCATGTTGTTTGCCTTTTTTTCTGGTTTTGAAAGTTGGTCTCTGCTTCTGAGGCACAGGTGGCACTGACCCAGGCTTCTTGTGCTGGGAGTTAGGGGCTTTGTTAATGATTTTGTGTGCTGGGGCCTCAGATGTTGGCAGCTGGAGGCTGTAGGTGTTTGGTAGTTTACCTGGTGTGAAGCTGGAGCTGATGGTGGTGGCTGTTGTATGCCTGCTGTTGGCCCTTACCTGCTCTACCACTGTAGAGCTCAGGATCTCCCACTATTTTGCTGAAGTGGGGTTTGCTGGGACATCTCCCTTCCTGTACTGGTCCCCTTCAGTTACAGCAAGAGGTACCTTTCTTAATAAACCCCCTAATCTCATATAATATAAAATTGTGCATACCCTTTGACCCAGCAATATCACTTCTAGGTCTGTATCCCAAAGAGATCATAAAAACGGGAAAAGGACCAACATGTACAAAGATATTTATGGCAGACCTTTTTGTGGTGGCAAAGAATTAGAACTTGAGGGGATGCCCATCAATTGGGGAATGGCTGAACAAGTTGTGGTATATGAATGTAATGGAATACTATTGTGCTATCAGAAATAATGAGGAAACGGACTTCAGAAAAACCTGGAAAGACTTATGTGAAATGATGCTGAGTGAAATGAGCAGAATCAGGAGAACATTGTACACAGTAAGAGCCACACTGTGTGATGACTGACTTTGATAGACTTGGTTCTTCTCAGCAACGAAGGGATCTAAGATAACTCCAGAAGACTCACGATGGAGAATGCTATCCACATCCAGAGAAAGAACTAAGGAGTCTGAATGCGGATGGAAGCATACTATTTCCTCCCCTTTTCCTTTGTTGTTTTGTTTTGTTGCTTTATTCTTGTGGTTGCTTCCTTTAGTTCTAATTGTTCTTTACATCATGACTAATGGGAAAATATGCTTAATATAAATGTATAGGTAGAGCCTATATCAGATTGCATACTGTCTTTGTGGGGGAGAGGAAGGGAGAGAAAATTTAAAACTCAAAATCTTGTGGAAGTGAATGTTGAAAACTAAAAATAAATAAATTAATCATTAAAAAAGAGAGAAAGAGAGAGAGAGAGAGAGAATGTCATTGTTTTTCCATATCCCTTCTCATCTTGATTTTTTTTTCTTCCCTTAATATAGGCCTACACAACCTGCAACCTGCCAAAAAAAATTTCAGACAACCTGTGAAAAAATGTAGAGGAAAATATCCCTATGGCCCATAGGTCACAGATTGTGCAGGCCTGCCTTAATATCTTCTTTTTCAGTGCCATCATCCTTGATTTACCTATTTAATATCTCTAGAAGAAACTGAATTCATACCCATCTACCCCCGTTCTTTGAAAAGATCTACACTTAGACCCATTCCTCAAATTTGGAATTCTCCCTAAAGAACCATTCTATCATTTCTGTCCAGTCTTTCCTACAGTATCTTATGGTCTTTTTTTTTTTTTAACTTTCACCAAGAGTCAGTGCTATGCTCACTGATTCAAAGAATGTCATGAGAAAGTACCTAGACACTAATGGCAAAAGCAAAGGACAGAGAAGTGTGACTGGTTTTGTTATCTTAGAGGACGACCAAGAGTGCACCATTTTTTACAGATGCATTTTCTGTGGGAAAGTTGGGGGTTTAACTGGAATTTATTAGAATGTGGAAGGTGAGAGCTTAAAGAGTATTGTGAAGACATAAAAGAAATTGTGCTCATGCACTGCATAGAGGAAAATTTGGAGATTAAGCAACTCAAGGGCATTTAACATTCATTCTGTTCCTTCAAAGGGCTTTTCCTTACTTGTTTTCACAGTCAGGCCACATCCTTCTTGACTAAAATAAGCCTTTTCCTTCATCATAAGTGACAGCTATGATCTGTTGTGTATAAAATTCAGTAAAATGTTAAAGAGGAGTAGTAACCTAATCAACTGTAGTCCTAAATGAAGAAGGTAATATATTTATGTGAACTTAATGGAAACTTGATAGGTCTTTTAATCAACAATGTTTGTATTCTAATTCCCTGGGTTTAATAAACCTTCCTTCTAATTCTCCCTAACAACGGATTCACCATTGGCAATGGAATTCTTTTTCTTGTTATATATTCAAGCTACCCTTCAATAACCTGAGAAATCCAGAAAGCTGTCTTGGGAGTGAGGGGAACAGAGGGAGGATGTGTAGAGGATTGTGAATCAAGATGCAGCATCATAGTTTCCAGCCAATTGTCTGGACTAAATGAAAAGGAATTATTCATGGAGAGAAGGAAAAATAAACTAAATGGTCAGATGGCTATTGAAACCCCAGTCACCAGTACCTTTGCTTTACGCATACATAGTAAATATACGTAAAGCAAAGGTACTATTCACAATTCTGGACAGTCCCTTCTGGTAGTTCTAGAGGAGACCTTGGTCAGGAAAGTGAAGGTTTACATTTGTGTCTATGCACTGGAGTGCATATTATCTTTTGTGGGGGAGGTCATCATCTAATGCTCTTTGTGATGCACATTCTAAATTAGGCAAAAGGGATGCATCTTTCAAATGCAGATCATGTTTGCTTTAGAAGAGCAATGAGAACACTTGTCACTTTCAGAACATTTATGTGCTAGAAGTACTGTTAGCAGAAGAGCAGTTTAGATAAATTCAAGACATTTTTTTTGCTGATCACAAACATTAAGCTTCACACCTGAAGCCCTCAACCCCCTGCTGTGCTCTAATCCTAGCACCATTCACCCTTAGAGACTCAAAAGTGCTGTGTCTCAGCTCTCAAACATTTGATTGCCCTTAGTTTGAATGCCACCACCTGCAAAAATGCCTTTTTATTCCCTTTGAGCCTCTTGAGAAGGAAGTAAAAATGATAATTCATGACAGACATTAATTAATTGTTTACAAGATGATCTTTTCTTTTTCTAACTTCTGTTCAGCAGACATGTTGAACTGCAAGATTCCACTGTGATGCCAGAGTTAGTCAAGAGGTTTGCATTGTTGTTTAGCACTGAGGCATAGGATATAGACTGCAGGTCATTGTTTCTCCAGTTCAAGTAGTCCTGTCTGGCTTTTGTTTGAAGAATGGAAGTGACATGCATGAGTTCCTAAGCATAAAAGGACTATGGGTTCTAGGAAGGAGTAAGAGTTTAGCCACTAATGCAGAGTAAATAAATATTTTTCACCACCTCTTGCTCCATGTGATTTTTAAAGGTCAAGAGCTACTATTACAGTATTTTAAAAGCTTCAAATTATGTTTAAAGAACATATCACTAAACTCACAGAAATCTTATCAGAATTTAGGAACCTACTGTGATTGTTTAGGTCCTTGAATTTATCATCACTGAAAGGTGTATTTTATTTTTTAAAGGAATGCAGATCCCCTGTTGTTTCTGATGTCTTGCAATTTGCTCTTCTATATTTTTTTCCAAACTACGAAAAATATTTGAATCTCTTAGATTTCAGAATCCTTCATAATCCATACTGCAGACAAAGTCATTTGGATAGACTAGTAATGCAAAGAATCAATGATGACTCTTATCAATGTTAAATCTCCTAGCTAGTGTATGTATGTATATCTATCCATATTCAAATCAATATTATGTATATATCACCTAGAACTATGTCCTCTTTATATCATTTATATCTATATCATCTATATGTTAAAGAAATAAAAAGCTTACTTCTAGGAAGTAGAAAGTAACAGCGGCAAGATTTCATCAGCAACGAAGGCTTTCAGATTACAAATTAGAAGCCCTTAGATCACGGCTGCTAGGCTAAAAATCAATTCTATATTTTCTGAGTTAATACTAAGGATTGCACTTAACAGACATGGAGACTAATAAGGTATGCAGAAGGAGTAAAAGCAACACACACACACACACACACACACACACACACACACAAATTCAGGCCTTAGTCTTGGCCATGATCCAGCACAATGATGTTTCAACCAGATTTGAAAAAAAAAATCAATAACATCTGTGGTATAATGGTTAATTAAAGAAGCTCTTCAGTAGAGCTCAAGATGAGAGGCTCGGCCTGAAATTCAGACAGCTGAAGCTTGATTATCAGGAAAGAATGCTTTTTTAGTTAAGAGTGGATAGGCCAAAAGCTGCAATGTGCCGAAATGGGGAGAAAAATTGCTTTTATTTTAACTTTCTTTAAATAATCAATACATGTTTTTCACTAGCATTAGGGCTCTGCTCAGCTCCAAAGTCTGTTTTTGCACTTCAGCACAAATTCTAGTCACTGCCTTTTGAACCTGTAAGTTTTAAAATGAAAAGAAAAAAAACAGAAGAAAAGCATTGCCATATGCAGGTCTGGGTGCATGTTTTTGGGAACAGTTAAACCTTGGACTCCACAGACAGTCACTGGGAGAGTTTAATTCATAAGCTACCAGAAAAGTTGGCATGACCTTGGGACATCCAAAGGTCATGTTAGAATATGAAAACTACATAGCAGCACTAATAAATTTTCCCCAAGGAAGCTGCTTATGAACAGTAAGGCCAGATTTTTTTTCCATCTTCTTGGCTTAATCACAATAATGATGATAATTCCTTTTTTAAAAAAGAGAAATGAAGTCAATTTATGTGGCTGCCTCAGCAGATTTGGTTAGTGAAACTCTGTGGAAAATTCAGAATAATACATTTTGACTACTATTTATAGCACTTCTTTCATCTTAAGGAATTAAAAGAGAATTAAAACCATTTATTCTTCAACATCTTTGTTCTTGAGGATAATTC
The DNA here is from genome assembly GCF_900497805.2 of Vombatus ursinus. NCBI lineage: Eukaryota > Metazoa > Chordata > Mammalia > Diprotodontia > Vombatidae > Vombatus > Vombatus ursinus. Next base: position 2,717,899 of record NW_020955184.1, read on the forward strand.
TTATTTCTAAAGTAAGAGAGAAAATTAAAGTGCAAAGAGTTACTTGATCAGAAAAATTTCTGATCTCCTCAAACTCAAATTTCATCTGGTGCTATGCTTTGGTACAAATGTTTCACTTTATTCAATCATTTATTTACCACAATCTGACTCCATCCTACCTTTGTAGTCCTATTTCATACAGCTGTTTTTTCACAGACTCTTAAATTCTGGCCAGACTGAACTTCTATACATTCCTTACACCCAAGACTTCATCTCTCAAATCTGGGTAGTCACATAAGACTGTCCTCATTTCAGGATACAGTTACTCCTCATCTCCATCTCTCAGAATTCTTTCTTCCATCAATACTTAACTTACATATCACCTTCTCTGTGAAACTATGAGTGATCCTCTAAATTGTTAGTGGTCTTTCCTTTCTCAGTTTTTCTTGTACTATATCAATTTGTGTTTGAGTTGTATCCCTCTGTAAGCTTCCTGAAGAAACAGTTTCTTCTTTGTCTTCTTTGTTTTTCTTTTTTCCCCAGAGTTTACCACAATCTCTTACATACAGTAGATGCTTAATAAATATTTGTTGAATTGAATTCATTCAGTTGAATGAATATGACCTAGTGGAATAAGTGCTGAATTAGGAGCCATAAGATTAGAATGTAGGATTCCAGTGCTGCCACCTTGGGCAATTCACTTAACCTCTCTGAGACCCAGATTCATTCTTCTTCTTCTTCTTCTTCTTCTTTTTTAGGGAAGCAATTGGGGTTAAGTGACTTGCCCAGGGTCACACAGCTAGTAAGTGTCAAGTATTTGGTCTGAGGCCGCATTTGAACTCAGGTCCTCCTGACTTCAGGGCCGGTACTCTATCCACTGCGCCACCTAGGTGCCTCCTGAGTTTCATCCTTCTTAAAATGAGAGAATGAAACTGGATGGCTTCTGAGGTCCTTTCTAGCTCTAGATAAGAGGTTCTTAATCTTTTGTGTGTAAACACTTTTGGCAGTTTGATGATGCCTATGATTCCCTTTTAAGAACAACATTGTACAAACAAAACCTAATATATTAAAATAAAGGTATACTTGTTTTCCCCAACCAAGTTATCATTTCTTATGATTCAATAATATTCTAATTATATTCATATACCATAATTTGTTCAGCCATTCTCCAAATGATGAGTGCCTCCTTTGTTTCTAGTTACTTGCTATGACAAAAGGAGCTGCTATAAATATTTCTGTGCATGTAGTTGGTTTTCCTTTTCCTCTCTCTCGAATCTCTTTGGGGGATAGACCTAGAAGTGTTACCACTGTTACTGGAAAACAGCCTCTAAACTTGACACTGGTCAAAATATGTCAATAAACCGATGCAATCTATACTTGCAATTTAACTCCATAAAAAAATTCTTTGAACTTTTTAGCAATAACCCATTTCAAAGCCAAGGATTCCAACTTGTGAATAAGATAACGAATCACGTTATCTCTAAATACTCTGCTAGAAATGCAACTGGTAAATGTCCCTGTTTTGGTAGAGGACTGCTTTCAAGCCCTACAGGCTAGCATGCAGAATTTAAAAAAATAGATAAATGGATGAATAAATAAAGATAAAAAGCTTAGTTGAATATATATAGACCAAAACTGGTGCATGGATGAGACATGTGACAAAGGTGACCAAGTCTTTAAAAACCGTTTTTTGCATTTGGTCCATCCATCAATCTCCAAATGACTTAATGGATTTTGTTCTTTGCTCTTCTGGTTCTCATCAATCAGGTAATTACAAGTGAGATCATTCAGTGGTATAGCAATAGAAGCAAAGTTTTTAAAGAATTTGTGATGATAACTATCAAATCCTTAAAATTAGATCTTGAATGTTCTGTGGATGTGGCCAAGTCTTCTGTGCTTCCATCTTCTCTGCATCAGTGCTTATACCTTGCTATGATACTGTGTGATAAAGGCTCTGTAAAACTGTCACTTATCAATTGATAGCTACTGACAATTTTCCTTTTAGTTCATCCAGAACCTTAATTTGTCTCTCTTCATGTTCTTCTAGCATCTTCCCAAAGAAAATGAAGTCATCAATGTACACCCACACCTCCAAGTAGTTTGTATGTCCAACTACTTTCTTAACCAGTCATTAGAAGGTAGGAGATGCCTCCCAAGATGCCTTAGTGTATAAGCTCAAACTGGTGAAACCCAGCAGGGCAGGCTTCTCCTTGTCTTCCCCTCCCTTATGAATCTGATAATGGCTATTGTGTAAGTCCAACACCGAGAACAACTGAGTGTTTTGCAGACAGTGCATGACATCTTGAACTCTTGGCATGATGTACTGGTCCATTTTGGCTCTTTTGCTCAATGTCAAATAGTCTACATGTATTTGTATCTTTCCAATCTTCTTCTGAACCACCACTATAGGTCATGCATATAGGTTGTTGGACTCTGTGATGATGCCATTGGCTATTACTTCCATAAGGTTATTTCTGATATCTTCTGTCACAGAAAAAGGAATCTTACTATATCATTTCCAAAAAGAACAAGAGTTGTTGAACTGGATCTTGTGATTTGTTCCTAGAACACACGAGATAAGCAAGGGAATGCTCATGTAGTAAGGATGTGCCTCAAGCACTTATATTCTTGTAATGGAGAACTCCAAAGTCAAATTTCTTGGGATCCATTTCTAAAGTGGGAAAGTGGTGGTCTTATGATGTTCACTTTTGTTGTTTGCCTTTTTTTATTTGGACTTCTGCATGGACTGCATGAATAGTCATTGTGCACAGGTTGGGCCAAGCTTGCTGTTTTAAATATCCTGCTTATATTTTTAATGGGCAGGAGTTGGTTTCAATTGATGTTGACACTCCTAAGATGATTAAAGGATCTAGACATATCATAGCCATGGGGTTTACTTTCCTACTGACACCAGCTACTTTTTTAGGAAACTTAGAACTTAATTTTATATATCCCAGATATGGGTAGAATTTATCACTCAGTTAACCAAGTTCTAGCCCTTACAGAGACTGTAAATGCATTTTTCTCAAATGTCTCTTATGGCGTGATTGGAAAAAGATGGTAGCTTGAGATTTGCTATCCAGGACAGCATTATATTCTATATTCTTAATATTCATCATTACCTCTGTGCAGGATACTATGAGTGAATATGGGATGTACCTATATCCTGCTGATGAGGTCCTGTTTACTGTTTTGGGAGTCTGGTGTAACCATCTTCTCTAGCTGTATTGCATTCGACTATCTCTGGAGCTATAATAAAAAATAAAACTGCCTTTTTAATTGCCTTCTGATGGTCATATCTGTGTATCAGTCTATTTATAATTTCCATTACCTTACCCTTTTGTCTAAGAAAAATAATTTTGCTCATGGGTTCACATCTTATCAAATTTTCTGTGAGTTTTGGTCATGCAAATGTGGCCATCAAATAAGCTCCCTTGCTTATCTTCCATGGCCCATACATTAAAAATGTTCCTGAGGTAGTTCGAGTTGGTCATTTGCAAAGGGGACTTTTTCTCATTTGTGTGTACTCTCCCAATTTTTTAAAGGCTTTTGCAGCTCTAGGAATGCATCACAAGGCTATGGCATTTTCTGTGTTTATAACAATTATTAAAGATATCCTTAGTCAATCTAATCCTGTTATCTTAGGTGGTCAAAGAAAAAAAAAGAAAGAAGGAAAAAAAAAAACTTTAGCCAAAGGAAGTGTACCTGGTTGTTGTCACTCAGCTTTTTATTAGACAAACCTGGAAAGAAAAATTCAAGCTCCCAGATGTAGTTAGCTACCAGCAGGTGGCGTTGATGAGCAAGTCAAGATAAGGCGCAAGCACACTGGAGAAGGGCAAGTACTGCTTTCCTTTTTGTGGAGAAATTGCTTTCTTTCAGCTTTCTCCTCCCTTAGGTGGAGTTGTTTTCTTTTTAAACTTAGCTCATTAAAAATAGTAACTGGTGGGTCAAGAGTAAAAGAAAGTTCACCAATGCAATGCTTGCTCATAGCCTGTGGCTCTCATCACCTTGTGATTTCTTTCTTTGTTTTTGTTCAGTCATGTCAGACTCTTCATGCTGTTGTAAATGGGGTTTTCTCAGCAAAGATACTGAAGCAGTTTGCCATTTCTTTCTCCAGTGGATCAAAGTAAACAGAAGTTATCTGACTTGCCCAGGGTCACACAGCTAGTAAGTGTCTGAGGTCAAATTTGAACTCGGGTCTTCCTGACTCCGGGCTCAGCACTCTATTCACTGAACCTCATAATGCTTTTTTTGTACTTTGTCCTAACAGCTCAAAACACCTGGGTTGGCTGTCACTGATCAAACCTTTCATGTCTTAAGAATGAGGAATATTCTCTCCCTTATCCTTTCTCTACTTGTAAATATTAAACAAAGTACACATAATTTAACATTTCTACTACTCAACAGAGTTTTTCAGTAAGCAAATGAGATCTAAACTGAAACTAACAGAAAGAAGAAATAGCAAGCTTGCTCAGTCAGCTAACTAGAGGTGGGGCTGGAGGTAAAGGTCTATCCCATCCTTTGAGCTGGTACTTAATGACCCAGAGCTGGAAATCCCTGGCACTGACTCTATATTCCAGCCCAGAATCAGTTCAGATCTTGTGTTGTGGTTTTATGTTTTATCTTGTAGTAGCTTCTGTGTTTTTTTTTGGATGCTTGGACGTTGAGTCCCATCTTAATGCTTCCCTTGCTCTGATATTTTCTAACCATAAATATTTTCCATGAGACTGGGAGGGAGAGTCAAGTTTAGATGTCAAAGTCAATCTGTCTAGAACCTTGTCTTCCCTAAGTCTGTGTACCATCACAAATTTAGGTTCAGGAAAAATATCTGCCTCAGGTCCATTCCCCTATTATCCTAAGCTTACTGAAATCTGCTTTTCCAAAATTCATTTCCTCTCCATCCTTTCTTCAAAACTGTCAAAAACTTTTAGAAAGTTTTTCATCTACCTTGATATTCTTCATTAGGATTAGGGGTAGGGACAGGAACCTACCATTTTCATTTTATTGCTATAGATTCTATCTTCCTAGATCATTTCCAAAAAGAGCAAGGGCTGGTGAATTGGATCTTATAATTTGTTCCTTGTGCACATAAGATATTCAACTCATGTAGTGGGGACATGCCAGTACTCTTGCTGGATTTCTGCCTCTAGCTCTTGCATTCTTCTAGTACTGGAGAACTCCAAAGTCAAATTTCTTGAGATCCATTTTTGAGGTGGGAAAGTAGTGTGCTCATGATACCAATCAAGGTGGGGTTGATAGTCCTCTGAAGGACAGCTTTGTGATGCTGTGTACATTCAGGAAGTTGTGACTTTTGATTACTAAAAGACCAGAAAGAGAATTGAAGGAAAAAAGGGAGAGATATCAGAGAAGAATCAGGCATTATTTGAATGGTGGATGGAAGGCCTCCAGAGCCATAGGCATGTAAGAACATTCTTCTGGACTTTCTCAGATGACATCATTTTCTCTTGGAGCTAAGATTTCATTTCATTTCTGGGTAAGAGTTCCTTTACTTATATGTATTATATTACTTAAACTGGATACCTTTCCCAATTACTCTTTTACTTGCTTGCTTTAATTAGTATGTTTGCTTGCTATCTGTACTTGTCATGGTGGAAAGGTAGTGAAACTGGTAGAAATTAAACTGTTACTCTGCAAGCCTGGGGCAGAACTATTCCCCTCCCCCTACAAAGTTACCAGGAAAAGTGGCTTTTATCCTGAAACTCAACAAACTTATAGTACCTCTAGATTGTAAACATCAAATATGAGATAGATAGGTATAATTCCAAGTCCCTTATTTCCCTTGAAAAGGAGTGCAAGGGAATGGTTGCTTAACCACAGGCATTCTTCTGCTCCTTGCAGATGTGTGTGCTTCTCGATCTATCTATAAATCTCCGTTATTCACAGGTTACCCAGATTTTGTTATATTGTCAAATTGTTACATGTGGGACCTTGTCCACAAGAATAATTTCATATAATACATTCCTCTGGAATATATTTTTTTAATTTTTGTTTTTAAAGCATTGGAATTTTACTTGTGATTCTAAGATCACACTAGACTTAGCCTTAGGCTTTCTCACTGTATTTTTCTGAAATCTGGTACTTCTGTAATGATTTCAGTTTGAATAGCCCCTGGCTATACGCTTCAGTCTTAAAACATTTTTATTAGACATATGCCTTTTAACTTTTTTGACTGACTTCACATTCTAAAAGTTTCAATGTTTTCTGTTTTGTTTTTGTTCAATCTTTCAGTCATGTCAGACTGTTTGTGACCCCATAGACCATATAGCAGGTCAGGCCTTTATGTCCTCCACTATCTTCTAATGTCTGTCCAAGCTTGTATTCATTGTTTCCATGACACTACCTATCCATTTCATCCTCTGCTCTCCCCTTCTTTTGCTTTCAATCTTTCCCAACATCAGGGTTTTTTTCCAATGAGTCCTGTCTTCTCATCATGTGGCCAAAGTATTTAAGCTTCAGCTTCAATATTTGACTTTCCAGTGAATAGTCTGAATTAATTTCTTTAAGTATTGACTGATTTGATTTCCTTGCTGTCCAAGGGTCTCTCAAAAGTCTCCTCTAGCACCACAGTTCCAAAGCATAGATTCTGTGGTGCTCAGCTTTCCTTATAATCCAATTCTCACAGCCATACATTGCTACTAAAACAGCCATAGCTTTGACTGTGTGGGCCATTGTTGGCAAGGTGATGTCTGCTTTTTTAGGATGCTGTCCAGATTTGCCAAAGCTTTCCTTCCAAGGAGCAAACATCTTTTAATTTCATGACTGCAGTCACCATCTACAGTGATCTTTGAGTGCAAGAACATAAAATCTGACACTGTTTGTTTCTTTTCCCTCTGTTGGCCAGAATGTGATAGGACCAGTTGCCATGATTTTGTGTTGTTGTTTTAATATTAAGCTTCAATACAACTTTTACATTCTCCTCTTTCACTCTCATTAAGAGGCTTTGTAATTCCTCTTCTCTTTCTGCCATCAGGGTGGTATCATCTGCATATCTGAGATTGTTGACATTTCTCCTGGCAACCTTAATTCCAGCTTTGGATTTATCCAGTCTGGCATTTTGCATGATGTACTCTGCACAGAAGTTAAATAAATAACTTATCATTCTCCTTTTCCAATCTCAAACCAATCAATTGTTCCATATTTGGTTCTAACTGCTGCTTCTTGGCTAGCATACAGGTTCCTGAGGAGATGCTCCCATCTCTTTGAGGATTTGCCACATTTTGTTGTGATACACACAGTAAAAGGTTTTAATGCAATCAGTGAAGTGGAAGTAATTTTTTTTCTGGAACTCCCTTGCTTTCTGCACAATCCAGTGAAAGTTGGCAATTTGGTCTCTAGTTCCTCCGCCTCTTCAAAAACCAGCCTACTCTTCTTGTAATTCTCAGCATTATCTTTTAGAATTTTAAATAACTCAGCTGGAATTCTGTCACCTCCACTAATCTTATTGTTAACAATGCTTCCTAAAGTCTACTTAACTTCATTCTCCAAATGTCTGGCCCTAGATTAATAACAACACTATTGTAGTTATCAGTGATGTTAAGATCTTTCTTGTATAGTTCTGTATATTTTTGCCATCTCTTCTTAATCTCTTCAGCTTCTGTTAAGTTCCTACTATTTTTGTCTTTTATCATGCCCATTTTTGCATAAAACATTTGTTTGATATCTCTAATTTTCTTAATCTCTTGTCTTTCCCATTTTTTTTTATTCTTTGCATTGCTCATTTCAGAAAACCTTATTTCTCCTTGCTATTCACTGGAATTCTGCATTCAGTTGGGTATTTATTTCTCTCTTTTCTACCTTTTGCTTTCCTTTTTTCCTCAGTTATTTGTAAAACCTCCTCAGGCAGTCATTTTGTTTTCTCGCTCTTTTTCTTGGAAATGTTTTTTCTTGCTGCTTCATGCACAATATTGTGAACTTCTGTCCATAATTCTTCAGGCTATCAGATCTAATTCCTTAAATCCATAAGGGATGTTATTTAGGTCATATCTATATGGTCTCATGGCTTTCTCTACTTTCTTTAATTTAAGTCTGAATTTTGCAAGAAGAAGCTCATGATCTCTCCAGGTCTTGTTTCAACTGACTGAAAAGAGCTTCTCCACTTTGGGCTGCAAACTATATAATCAATCTGATTTCAATATTGGTCATCTGATGATGTTCATGCATAAGTCACTTTTTTTTGAAAAAGAGTGTTTGCTATGACCAGTGAATTATCTTATTGGTCTCTGCTCTGCTTCATTTTGTAATCCAAGGCCAAACTTTCATGTTATTCCAATTATTTTTTTGATTTCCTACTTTAGCATTCCAAGCTCCCATGATGAATGTGACGTGTGTGTGTGTGTGTGTGTGTGTGTGTGTGTGTGTGTGTGTATTATTTCTAGAAGATGTTTCAGGTCTTCATGGAATTAATCAACTTTGGTTGCTATATTACTGTGATGTTGAATTGTTTGCCTTGGATTCAAACAGATATCATTCTGTCATTTTTGAGATCATCCTCCAGTACTGCTTTTATTGACTATGAGGGCTACTCCATTTCTTCTCAGGGGTTCTTTACCCATAATAGTATATATAATGAACACTTGAATTAAATTCACCCATTCTTGTCCATTTAAGTTCACTGACACTCAAGATGTTAATGTTTAATCATTACCACCAGCAACAACTGTTCACAAATGGGCACAGTAGCCCTGGGAGTGGCAGCTCCCCCTACCCCTGAGACTACTGGTTCTGTTTCCATCTCAGTCTTCACAATCATCATTTTGAGTAGCAACCCCTATGAAGAAGGGGCCAGCTGTTCTTACTGACACTCACAGGGCAGGCAAGCTAGCTTAACTGAAGCAGCAGGACACCCTGAGGGAAAGACAAGAAGTAGCTGACAGACAAGTTAAACCACCCTCATTACCTTGACCACTGTGTCCTCTCAGACCCTGTTTGGAGACAACCCAGGACCCTGAACCCATGAGATCTTTGGAATAGCATGGCATTCAGCCTAGTACCCATAGGCATCCTCTGTAAAGATGCAGCCTGGTAACTGCTGCAGAAGCTGTAGGCATAACTACTGAAGACCTAAAAAAGAAATTCTTGTCACTGAAGTTCTTCACACCATCAAATGATTCAACATCAGAAATTGATACGAAATGACATTAAAGAAAAGGCATTGCCATCTGTTTTGGCATTGTACCCTAAGCCTTGTGGGTCCTTTCCATCTGACTTATAGCTGAAACCTTTTGTATATGTTGTTCCATTCCTTGAAAGAAAAGGTTTTAATTTTCCATTTGTGTTCTTTAGAACTTAGCACAACAGATTTTTTTTATTTAATTCATTTCATTCATTCAATATTATTCCTTTCACATTTACATTCCCCAGAGGAATGAAGAGTTCATCCTGGTTAGCTCAACTTTGTACCTTACCTTATACTAGCATGGGAATAATGTTTAATGATATGTATGGATAATTAATTGCTCTATGTTGGAATGTGAAAACAGTTATTGGTACTGTTTTTCATGATTTGAATTCTTGCCTATAATTTTGATGTAGTATTAATTCTGCTCAATATTTTAATATCAAAGAGCTTTTCTGTAATAGTACACATTTTTATTTCTCAAATTAATACTTGTAGGTAGTTGATAATATCACACAGAGCAATATTATAAAAATATGGGAGGTGAAAAATTGAATAGTATTATCATATGTTTGGTGTGGAAAAGTTGAGAAATATCCTAGTATTAGGTTTAACCCTAGATTGTAAGGATAAAGATATTTTAAGACTATTGAACAGGAATGTGAAGTATAGATAAAATCACAAATGTATAAGCAGGTAAGATGACTCAGGAAGATTTTGTGATATTACCTGTCATTTGAATGAACATGGATGTTTCCTCAAAGAATTCCAAGTAAGTCACAATATCCAGGAGCTATATAGCAGTCCACGTTCTGAGGAAAAAGAAATACTTCCCCCCCCAAAAAAATAAACCCCAGGAGCCATAGTAAGCATAGCAGGTTTTATCAAAGAGAAATTGAATGTAACAAATAAATCTAGAAATGTTCATTCATATATTTAGATATGTAGATAAGGCTGAGACCATATTCCCTGTGGTGCAGACATCACAGACCCAAAATTGGAATTTTCTACAGGCATGAAACATGTTCCCCAGGAGAATAGCACTGGGAATTTAGGTTGGACAGGCAAAAGTGAGCTTAAATGATGGAAAGTGTCTTGGTCAGAGAAAGTAACCAGGCTGTCAAAGGATCTGAAAAATAGCCTCAGTGTCAATAAATAGTCTCATTGGTGCCAACTGAATGTCAACTAGAACAAATGTACACAAACTTTACCTAAAATGCTTGAAAAGAGTATATCAATAGAACAAGTGAATGCTAATCTTTCTGTTAATATGAGGCAGATAAAAACTAAAATTCTATTTAGTTCCTACTCAGGGTAGAAACTACTATCAACAATGTCAGTACTCCTGAACTTAAAAGGTCAATCTGTTATGAAGGACTCAGCCTTAGTTGGTTTAATGCTCTCTTCTTGAGTGTGGGCCACCGAGACAAAGCAAGGGAACAGCACTCACCAGTACAGAGCCAACTGTATAAGCCCAAAATTGATCCCATGAGAAAAAAAATACAGGGCATAGTAAGGAAAAACAAAGCAAAACAAAACATTTTCTTGAATAGGGAATGTAAAGCATGAAGGACTGACATGAGAATACCTCCTTCAGATAGTAATCAGAGAAACTGACTCCTCATTTGTTATAATCATAGATTAGATGGCCATACTTATTTTGAACGTAATAATGCAAGGCATAGAGAATTATCTGTATAAAACCTGAGAATGTTTTTTCCACCTCAAGAAACTAAGGTGGATTAGTATTAGGTGGTTCAAGGTACCTTGAACCTTGGATTAGTCTCTAAGCAACCCATGGTTTTCAGTCTTGGTTTGTGTGATGGGCACTGTCAGATTGCTCTGGCAAAGGAAGACAAAGAAAATACAGTTTTCATCTGTCCAAATGGATTTGTACCAGTTTGATAATAAGCTCCAATGCATTCCAGGAATACTGATACAGAAAATAGTTGGAAACATGTACTTCCTGGAATTGTTGGTGTACTGTGATGACATCATTGTCTTTTGAAAGACACTGGAAGAGACATAATTAATATCAACACTAAACATATATGTACCAAATGGCAAAGCATCCAGATTCTTAAAGGTAAATTAAAATGAGTTACAGGAGGAAATAGACAGTAAAACTATACTAGTGGGGGACCTTCTCTCTCAGAGCTAGATAAATCTGACCATAAAATAAACAAGAGAAAAAATGATTTTTCAAGATGAATAGAATCTTAGAGAAGTTAGGTATGATAGACCACTGGAGAAAATTCAATGGAAATAGAAAGGAGTGTACCTTTTTCTCAGCTGTACATGGCACCTTCACAAAGATTGATCGTGTATTAGGGCATAAAATCTCACAACCAAATACAGAAGAGCAGAAATATTAAATGTGCCCTTTTTAGACCATAATGAAATAAAAAAAATTACATTCAGTAAAGGAGCATGGAAGCTTTGGTTAAAAATTAATTATAAGCTAAATAAATCCAATCCTAAAAACAATGAGTGGGCCAAAGAACACATCATAGAAACAATCAATAATTTTGTTAAAGAGAATGATAACAGTAAGGCAACATTCCAAAATTTGTGGAATGCAGCCAAAGGAGTACTTAGGGGAAATTTATATATCTAGACATATACATCAATAAAAGACAGAAAGAACAGATCAATAAATCTGGCATGCAGCTAAAAAAAGAGAATAACAAATTAAGATCCCCAAGTAAATACTAAAATGGATATCCTGAAAATCAAAGGAGAGATTAATAAAATTGAAAGTAAAGTGTTAAATAAAACTAAAAGCTGTTTTACGGAAAAACATGAAAATAGATACCATTGCTTAATTTGATTAAAAAAAGAAAAAAACCAAATTACCAGTGTCAAAAGTGGGTGAATGCACCACCAATGAAAATGAAATTAAAGCAATTATTAGGAGTTATTTTGCCCAATTATATGCCAGTAAAACTGACAATCTAAGTGAAATGGATAAGTATTTATGCCTTTCCTATGCACTGGTGTTAGCTTATGCAGACTCAACAAACCTGTTCTCCACACAGAAGCCACTCTGGAAGTTTAGGGAACTGTACTGTACCAAGAGAGTGATAACCACTAAAGACAAATTACATTTTTTAGCAGAAGACTTACTGACAGTGAGATTCATTACTCCATCCATCAGTATAAGTTCTTGGCTTTTTGAAGTGAGCTATCACTGAGAAATTCAAAGATATGTGCATGGAGCAAAATTCTGAGTATGGACTGAATACAAAACAATGACTTACAGTTTTACCAGTACAAATTTGGATGCTGCTTGCCAGAGATGAACAGCAGCAGCATTAGCATTTATGAGCCTGATGAGACTGTTTATGCAGTGCCTTAATCAGAATGCCACATGACACTGGACCTTGATACCCAAGGAACTGGACCTAGTAGAAGTACAGCTGTGAAGTTGGCACTTTATATGGACAGCATGCCAAATGTATATGTGTATGTATATGTATATGTATATGTAAAACTTTTGCCATTGAACCAGTTTTCCTTGCCTCAGTTCTCTAGATGTCTGCCTCTGAAATAGGTGGCTAAAGGACTAAGAGAAGTGATGTGAACCAGAAAGGAAAAGATTCCAAAAACTTAAGTTTCACATAGCATCAATCCCTTTACTCCCGAGACAGTGGCAGAGCTTATATCTGAGAATTGGTTGACTGTGGAACATTGAACTAGGAACAGCTGCTGCTATCCAACGTATACATCACAATAGTTATGAATAAATGACTTTGGACATATGGGTCAAAAAAGATCCTAGAACCAGTAAGAAACAGTTTTTACTGGTCCAGTGTGGCTACAGAGGTGACCAAGAAGTGTGAAACATGTACCAGATAAGCAATGTACAGAGAAAACCATTACCATTCCATGCTCCACATTTGAAGAACATATTTACCAATAAACTTTGCCTGTATTGACTTTCTGTCATTGAAGGGGTATAGTCATATTTTAGTGGAGACTGACCATTTCACTATTTCTGTTACCAACCTGTGTTACATATTTGGAGAATATAATTACCAATAAACCTTCAAAACTTACTTGTATTGATTTTCTATAGATGATTTTAGTTGTACACAAGCATACCCAATCAGAAACCAATAAGTGTCTACTGTGGTCAACATACTATGAGAAAAGTATTTTAGTAGAGCAATTCCCTGCCAGGATTCACTCTGAAGAAGCAAAAGACTTATGGATTTCATAGAAGGGCATAAGTTAGAAAGTTAGGAAAAGAGATAACTTTTCCTTGGGATTCCTGGAGCCTGGATCCTCTGCTCTAAGATACCTATAGAGTTAATGACTGTCCTTAGTATTTCCCTGTCTCTATTCATCATGAATACTTTATTTCAAAAAAGAATTGATAGGTTCTGGAAGTGATGAGTACTGAATAACATCACAAAAATGAAGTGGATTATAGTTGAACAGAGGAAGCAATTAGGTACTGATGAGGAGATCATTTGTGAGTCAGTTATCTTTATACAATCACAGAGTTGACTTGGTGGGCAAAGAGCAAAATTAGCACAAAGTTAGAAGACCAAATAAAAATGGGAAAATATGGCATCCGGTTGAAATAACTCGATCTATGCAAACAAGTTAATCAAAAGCAGTAATGAATAGAAGAAAAAAACATAAAAATAGAATATAACAATTTCATACAATCATTTAATTCTTATAGCAACAAGACCAAAAAAAGAGCCTAAAATTGCAAACACTGACTTACCAAATGGAGAGAGATGTCAAAAAAGAGATCACCAGTTTCAAATATAAACTTATTTGTAAAAACTTATGAGGAAAGATAATGGAAATTTGTGCGCAGCATCATCTCATAAATCAGAGAAAAACTTTGAGTTTAAAGCCAGTTTAAAGAAAGCTTAGCAAGAGATTCAACTAATCAAAATCATCCCAGAATCATTTAAGAATGATAATGGAAGGAAGACAAACAGAATAAAAATGGAAAAGATCTGCATTTTAAAAAAAAGTAATAAAGTTTTTCACCATCAGGGACAAGAAACCATGAAGCTTGAATTTAACATCACAATTCTCGATATTATTATACAGGATATATACGGCACTAAATAAGAACAAAGATAAATGCATTAGACCATATATATCCTTATAGAAAATCCATGATGAAATCACATTGTTGTGAGGTTATCGAGGTATTAATTCACAAGGTTTCTAAAGAAGATACCAAAAGCATGCAAAAATCCAAAATCATATGTATTGCAAAAATGATGTGTGTATCAACTATTAACCTATCTGCCTACTTTCTCCCTTATGTAAAATTGTAATAAAAATCAGGTATATATGCATTGAAGGTGTAAAAACTTATTACAATAAATACCTCATTTAAACTTGGGAGGAATAAAATGGTAGCCTAATGTGAGCTCTTCAGCATTAGGGATTTTTTTTAATGAAATGTTCTGATCACTCATAATTGCTCTGAGTTCCCAATTAAGAAAATTCCTAACACCTAGGCAGAGGTTAGGTTTTCTGTCTAGTCTCACATTTGTATTTCTCTATCCTTGGCCTCTTTGTGGTTTAAGCAAAACTCAATTTACTGGAAACATTTGGGTAATGAAACAGCAGAATATATTACCGTGTCAATGGATAAACATGCTTGTGGAGGAGAAGTTAAGAAAGGAGATACCCTTTCCTTGGGACTTTCCGGATCCTGGATCCTCCACTCCAAGATATTTGTAGAGTCAATAACTGTCTTTGATGTCTGTCCTCTGTCATGGCTTAGTCCTGCTATTGGTCCTCAACACCTCGCTTCCTCCAGCCTCTGAAATCTGTATCTCAGAATTTTTCCCCTGGTTCTGAGATAGCTTCTTCTTTTCATACAAATTGCTTAGGAGATTACCCAGTTTCTTATACAATGGCTTTGGAGGTATACAGGTTGTACTTATATAATCAAAAAATGTTTGCACATAGTTGAAGGTACCAGAGTCAAAATGGGGATAGTTTCAACTCCAGTTTTGCAAAGGAATCCTGACAAGGATATTAGTAAGGAAATGGAAGGCCTTCACAAGCAATATTCCAGAATAAGCCACATCTTTACCATCTAATTGACTGAAAGATCCCAAGAATACAGGATTCCAGTGTGATTGTTGATTATTTAAAAACTCACTCTATTCCATTGAAATGCTGCCTTTGAGGCTCTTTTCAACAAATACTTCTTAACTATATATTAAAATTGTTCAAGATTCCTTGAAATACATAAAGAGGTAAACTTAGTGATCCTCAGCCTATAATTGTCAGGCAAAGCATCAAACAAGGATTCATATATGTTCCATAGATGATAGGCAAAATCCAAGTTGAGAGATTCCCTATAGATAGGCTCTGGAAGAGATCTGTAACCATTTAAAAAAAACACCATATCATGAGAAGGTCCAGCTACGTTGTTTTTAACTTATGACTCACCCTTTATCCCGAATCTCCTCCATCCTGGCTGCCTCTACCTTCACTCCAGTTCCTTGGTCCCCTAGGGATGTGTCCAGCCTGAGGCCAACTTAATGACTGGTAAATCCTACTATGTGACTACCATATCATGAAAAGGTCCAGTCACATTGTTTTCTCCATTTCTGGTTTGGTCTTCCTAACATCCCCTGCTTTCTAGCTCCCCTTTCTTTATGATTTTTCTTCTTATAATTAAAATATAAGCTTCTTGAGAGTAAGAACCATCTTGTTTTCTTGCTTTTATCCTCAATACTTTATGCAGTGCCTGGATAGACTTAGCTCTTCTCAACAATGCAGTGATCTAAGACAATTTCAAAAGACTCATGATGGAAAATGCTATCCACATCTAGAGAAAGAACTATGGAATCTGAATGCAGATTGAAGTATAGTATTTTCTCTTTTTTTCTTTCTCTTGGTTTTTCCCTTTTGTTCTGATTCTTCCTTCACAACATGACTAACGTGGAAATATGTCTAATAGGATTGTATGTGTATAGCCTATATCAGATTGCAGGCTGTCTTTGGGGAGGGGGGAGGGGGGAGGGGAAGGAGGGATAAAAAATTTGGAATTCAAAATCTTATAAAAGTGATTGTTGGAAACTATCTTTACATGTAATTGGAAAAATAAAATATTATTAATGGAAAATGTTTCAGATGCCTCTTTATCATTGAACATTCATCTCTTTTTATGTATGGGTAAAGACAGATTTGCAGGGTAGGTCACTCTAGGCTGCATCTTGATTCATTGCTTTTCAGAACAAATTCTGTTGTTCTATGCTGTGGGCTGCATAATCAGGGATGTGATGGGGGAAGAGGTCCTACCATGGGGAAATGTCCTCTCTGAAACCACAATAATTGTCATTATTCTGACAGGGAGGCACAATGGAATAGGAGAATCCATTGGACAAGCTCTACAAGACAGTGGCAGAAATAGCCTGGAGGGTAGAGTCTATATGGAAGCCTTGATTGCATGAGGAATACAGAGAAAGAGAGAGACCAGAAAATTATAGAGATTTTGAATCAGAGAATGAGGTTCTAGAGTAGCCAGAAAGAGAAGACAGATAATGAATCAAGTGAGGGAAAATCTTTTGAAAAATTGGCACAATAAATAAAATCTCAAAACTAATGAACAGGACTAGTTGATGGGCAGAAGAAGAGGGAATCTATTTCATTAAATTACAGAGGATAAAAGGAAGAATTATAACTAGATAAAATCAGAAGAGAAAAAGGAACTAATGAGCAAAATCTCAAAGAGAACAAGAGGTGGAGATAAAGGGTAAGGGAAAGTGAGCCAGTGGGAACAAGGCCACCTTAAAAGGAAAGATTAAGATAAAGTAGCTTGAAGAACAAACTACTGTGTTTACAGCAGAAGAGGAAAAATCATAACTTTAAAAATACAATAGTAGAGACAGATGGTGGAAAATATAAACTTTACTCTCATAACTTCAAATGTTAATGTATTAAACAGCCCAATAATATGAAAAGAGTGATTGGATAACAAAACAAAACTCTATAATCTGTTACAAGAAACATATTTAAAAAGCAGAAACATAGACAAAATTACAATTGAGGCGTTGGGGAAAAATTTACTCTTCATGAAGGGAACACTAAAAAAGAAGTTGCAATCACGCTATCTGACAAAACAAAAACAAATATTCAAAAATTAAAAAGAGATAAACAAGGAAACATGCTGAAAGGAACTATAAACAAACAAATATCAGTAATAAATTTATATACTCCAAAAGCCTTAGCTTCCAAATTCATAAAAGAAACATTATCTTGAGCCACAAGAAAACATAGAAAGTAGCATAGTGATAGGAAACTTCAATATGCCTCCCTGAGTTTCAGATGAATCTAACAGAAAGATAAACAAAAGGGATAATATGACACTAAAAAAAATTCCTGGAGAAACTAGAGTTGAAAGACATGGCATCTTCTAAATGGGACAAGAAAAGAATACACATATTTCTCTGCACCACATGTAATCTTCACAAGAACTGGCCATGTACTAGGTCATAAAGATATTCCAAATAAATTAAAAAGACAGAAATAGTTAACAAATCCTTTACAGACCATAAAGCAATAAAAATAGTAATTGGTTCAGGGAGCACAGACAAAAGATGGACACTTAACAATGAAATCCCAATAATTAGTGAGTCAGAGAACAAATTCCAGAGCCATAACTATGTCAACTAAAATTATAATACCAAAATTTGGGGAATATAACTAAAGTAGTCCTCAGGGGAATATAATTTCCTTACAAATGTACATAATAAAATAGAAAACAAAACTAATGAACTGAATATTCCTTTAAAATTTAGAAATCCACCAAAAACATCTAAAATAAGCAAAAAAGAGACAATATTAAAAATTGGAGGATAAAGATAAATTGAAAACAACAAAAACATAGATATGGTGAAACTAAAAGCTGGCTCTTTGAAAAGACCAATAACATTGACAAGTCCTTAGCTAATCTGATTAAAAAGAAGAGAGTAGAAAATCAAATCAATAAAATAGCAAATTAACAAGGTGAAATCACAGCAAAACCAGAAGAAATAAAAGACATAATCAAAAAATATCGTGCACATTTAAAGCTGTCAACACAACAGAAAGAGAGGAATATGTTCAATAATATAAACTACTCAAACTTTTGTCAGAAGACCAGATGGATATCTTAAATAATCTAATCTCAGAAAAGGAAATAGATTTAGTTGTAAAGGAATGACCAAAGAAAAATCTGGTTTCAATGAATCCACTAGAGAATTGTCCAACTTTTAAATAATAATTTAAAACCATACTTCAAAAATTGTTCTCAAAAATTGAGAAAAGCATTCTACCAGAATCCTTTTATGAGACAAATATAGTAATATATAATAAATTCCCTAAACTAGGGAAAATTAAAACACATAGAATCAGAGAAAGCATTTGACAAAGTACAATACTCTTATATGCTAATATCTCTACAAAGTAAAAGCAAAGAAGGACCTTTTTAATAGCATAAGCATTTATCCAAAATAAAAAGCAAGCATCATATGCAATAGAGATACACTGGAACCTTTTCCAATATATGAGAGTGAAAAAAGGATGCCCCCTCTTCTCACTTTCATTTGCTATAGTTCTGGAAATGTTAGCAATAGCAATAAGACAAAAAAAAATTAAAGCATATAGGCAAAAAAATAAAACTATCCCTGTTTGCTGATATGATGGGTCATTTGGAAAGCCCTTGGGTATCAGCAAAGATGCTAATTGAGACATTTAATAGCTTCAACAAAGTTGCAGATAAATGCTCAAAAATAAGCAGCATATCTATATAATGATAACAAAACACTAGAAGAAATAATAGAAAGGGAAATCCCATTCTAAACAACTAAAAGTGCATAAATTCCTTGGGGATCACCCTACCAAGGCACAAAAAAGACTTGTGTAGATTCAATTATAAAGTGCTCCTTAAAGAAATAAACAACTTAAATAGCTGTAGGAAAAGTCAGTGCTTGTGGCTAAGTCATGTCAGTGTAATAAAAGTGGTCTGACAGAAATTAAGCTTAGATCAACACCTTATACTATATTCCACAATACATTCTAAATGTGTATGTGACCTTAATGTTAAAGATCATACCATAAAAATTTAAAAGAAAAATGGATCATATACCCCTCACACTAAGGGTAGGAGATGTGTTTTTACCTATTCAAGAGATAGAGGCAATCACAAAAGATAAAATAGATAACTTTGCTTATTTGGAACTGAAAAACTTTTGCACAGACAAAATATAATGCACCTGGGATAAGAAGATAAGTTGCCAATTTTCTGATAAGAATTTAATATCCAAGATACACACACACACACACACACACACACCACACAAACATATATACACACAACATATATGTACACATTAAATGTATATATACACATATGTGTGTACAAATATACATATACATGTGTGTATATATATATGAAAGGAGTACCAGCTTTCAAACTATCCTACAAAACATTCACCACTAAAATGATTTAGTACTATTTTATGTTTTTAAAGAGAGGCCAATCATTAGAGTAGATTAGATACATGATATACAAAGCAAATAAACACAACAGCATAGTATTCAATAAACCTAAAGACCCCAGTTACAAGAAGGAAGGATTCACTAATTTGACAAAAACTGCTGAGAAAACCAGATAGCAATCTGACAGAAATTTTACTTAGACCAAAAATTCAAAAACCAAAACTTCAACAAAAAACAAACAAAACTTAGACCACACACCAAGATAAACTCCAAATGGGTATATGTCCTGCATAGAAAGATCATGCCATAAATCAATAAGAGAAGCAAGAAAGAAATTACCTTTCAAATTTGTATAAAAGAGAAATTAGCAACTGTTAGAATATCACAAGATAAAAAGGATAATTTTGATTATATAAAATGTCAATTTTTTGCAAAAAAAACACATTTATATAGGAAATATATTTGTATCAGGTTTATCTAATGAAGGTTTTATTCAAGATACATGTGGAACTTAATCAGATTTATAAAAGTAAGGTATTCCCAAAAGGCTAAAGGATGTGACAGACTGTTTTCAAAGAGAAAAAGTCTAAATTATTTATTAATAATCATATGAAAAAATGCTCTACATCAGTAATAATTAGAGAAATGAAATTAAAGCAACTTTAAGGTTCTCTCTCACATCTATCAGATGGGCAAAAATAAACACAAAAGAAAATTACAAATAATGTAAGGGCTGGTAGAACTCTAAATTGGTCTAGCCCTTCTGGAAAATAATTTGGAACCATACCCAGAAAGTTGCTAAACTTTGAATATCCTTGACCAAACTATATATCTACTAGACGTATGCCTCTCTCCCAAAAAAATCAAAGAAAGAGTAAAAGGACCTACATCTATAGCAGTTATTTTCATGTTAGCCAAAATTTGCACACTAACATGGTGTTTTCCTATTGAGAAATAGCTAAACAAATTGTAGTATATGATTGTGATGGAGAAAAGTCTTTGCATAAAAATTATTGATAATTTCAGAGAAAACTGGGAAGATCTCCATGACCTGATACAGAATAAAGTGAGTGGAACTAGGAGCAGAGTTTATATAAAAACAATACTCTGAAGATTAAAAAAAATACTTTGAAAGACTTGAGAATTCTAATTGATATAATGATAAACCACAGTTCCAAAAGAATCAAGATGAAAACACTATTTGCCTCCTGACAAGGGATGATGACTTTCCAATATGGGCATTTGTTTTGCTGAACTATGCATTGAGGACCTTATTTTTCAGCTTAAAAAAAAGTTTGCTCAATGTGTGTGTGTAGTATGTATGTAGTATGAAGGACAGATTAATTACTTTTTAAAGACAGAAAACAACAAAGGATATTTATGCCATGGTATGCCACGGTTATTTCAATATAATTTATTGCTATACAGAGGCTTACTCTAAATTAAAATTTATGAACTGAATAACACTTCTGCAAAACAAAATGGTGAAAATACACTGCATCATCTTGCTACCAAAATAAAGAAGTATTTCAATGTCCTACTTTAATGATATGTGTATTACTTTTATTGGGAATGAATGAAAAGCATTAATTAAAAAATGTATTAAGTGCACAGGGTTTAAAGTTGACTCTGTATTTTTTGACTATTTTTTATTAATTTATTTTAATTTATCAACAATCACATCCATAAGCTTTTGAGTTTTAAACTTTTCTCCCCCTCCCTCCCTTCCTCCCTCCCCAAGATGGCTCACAATCTGATATAGGCTACACATATAATTCCTATTAAATGTATTTTCACATTAGTGATGTTGTAAGGAAGAATTAGAACCAATAGGAGGAAGCACCAGAAAGAGGAAACAAAACAAAACAGAAGAAAAAATTAGCAAATAGTATGCTTCGATCTGCATTCAAACTCTATAGTTTTTTCTTTGGACATGGATAGCATTTTCCGTCATGAGACCTTTGGAGATGTCTTAGATCCTTGCATTGCTGAGAAGGGCTAACTCTATCAAAGTTGATCATCGCACAACATGGCTGTTACTGTGTACAACGTTCTCCTGGTTCTGCTCTCTTCACTCAACATCAGTCCATACAAGTCTTTCCAGGTTTTTCTGGTTTGCTTGCTCATCATTTCTTATAGCACAATAATATACCACAACTTGTTCAGTCATTCCCCAATTGATGGGCATTCCCTCAATTTCTAATTCTTTGCCACCACAAAAAGAACTGATATAAATATTTTTGTACATGTGGGTCTTTTCCCCATTTGGATGATCTCTTTGGGATGCAGCTGTAGAAGTGCTAATGCTGGATCAAAGGGTATGCACATTTTTATAGCCCTTTGGGCATAGTTCCAAATGGCTCTCCAAAATGGTTGGATCAGTTCACAACTCCACCAACAATGCATTAGTGTTCCAATTTTCCCACATCTTCTCCAACATTTATTATTTTCTTGTTTTGTCATGTTGGTCAATCTGATAGGTGTGATGTGGTACCTCAGAGTTGTTTTGATTTGCATTTCTCTAATCAATAGTGATCTGAACATTTTTTTCATATGGCTACAGATGGTTTTAATTTCTTCCATCTGAGAACTGCCTGTTCATATCCTTTGACCATTTATCAATTGAGGAATGACTTGTATTCTTATAAATTTGGCTTAATTCTCTATGTATTTTAGAAATGAGGCCCTTATCAGAGACACTGGTTGTAAAAATTCTTTCCCAATTTTCTACTTCCCTTCTAATTTTGGTTGCATTGGCTTTGTTTGTGCAAAAACTTTTCAATTTAATGTAATTAGAATTATCCATTTTTCATTTCATAATGTTCTCTATCTCCTGTTTGGTCATGAGTTCTCCTGTTCTCCATAAATCTGATAGTCAAACTATTCCTTGCTCTCCCAATTTGCTTATAGTATCAGCCCTTATATCTAAATCATGAACCCATTTTGACTTTATTTTGGTATGTGGTGTGAGATTTTGGTCTATGCCTAGTTTCTGCCATACTCTTTTCCAGTTTTCCCAGCAGTTTTTGTCAAATAGTGAGTTCTTGTCCCAGAAGCTGGGGTCTTTGGGTTTATCAAGTAGTAGATTACTATAGTTATTGACTCCTGTGTCTTGCATACCTAACCTATTCCACTGATCTACCACATTATGTCTTAGCCAGTACTAAGTAGTTTTGATGATTGCTGCTTTATAATACAACTTAAGATCTGGAACAGCTAGGCCACCTCTCCTGGCATTTTTTTTCATTAGTTCCCTTCATATTCTGGACCTTTTATTATTCCAAATGAATCTTGTTATTGTTTTTATTACATTGGCTTTACCTACCCATGAACAATAAATATTACTCCAATTATTTAAATCTGACTTTGTATAAAAAGTGTTTTATATTTAGGTTCATGTAATTCCTCTGCCATTTGTCTTTTGGTAGGTATACTATCAGATATTTTATATCATCTAGTTATTTTAAATGGTCTAAAAATATTGAACAAAATTGGTGATACATAGTGTAGTTTCCCTATTCTTCTCTTTTAAGTAAATCTATTTTAGTTTTAACTTTGTCTGAGATCATGATTACTACCCCTGCTTTTTTTACATAATACACCATACTCCAGCTTTTTATTTTACCTTTGTGTGTATCTCATGTAAACATTTAGAGATATAAAACTTCCCCTAAGAACTGCTTTCACTGCATCTCATAAATTTTGGTATGCTGTCTCATTATTATCATTCATTTGAAGTTATTGATTGTTTCTATGATTTGTTGTTTGATCCCTTTATTTTTTAGGATTAGATTATTTAGTTTCCAGTAATTTTTAGTCTTTCTGTGGCCTTTTATTACATATAATTTTCATTGAATCATGATCTGAAAAAGATGTATTTAATATTTCTTCCTTTTTGCATTGGATTGTGAGGTTTTTATGCCCTAGTACATGCTCAATTTTTGTGTATGTGCCATGTACTGCGGAGAAAAAAGTATATTCCTTTTTATCCCCATTCAATTTTCTCCAGAGGTCTACTATACCCAACTTTTCTAAAATTCTATTCACCTCCTTAACTTCTTTCTTGTTTACTTTGTGGTTAGATGTATGTAGTTCAGAGAGGGGGAGGTTGAGGTCTCCCACTAGTATAGTTTTGCTGTCTATTTCATCCTGAAACTCCCTGAACTTCTCCTTTAAGAATTTGGATGCTATACCATTTGGTGCATATATGTTTAATAATGATTTTACTTCATTGTCTGTAGTGCCTTTTAGTAGAACGTAGTTTCCTTCCCTATCCTTTTTGATAAGATCTGTTTTTTCTTTTGCTTTGTCTGAGCTCAAGATTGCTAGCCCTGCTTTTTTTTTTTACTTCAGCTGAAGCATAATATATTCTACTCCAGCCTTTTATCTTTACTCTGTGTGTCCCTCTGTTTCAAATGTATGTCCTGTAAACAGCATATTGTAAGATTTTTAATCCATTCTGCTATCCACTTCTGTTTTATGGGAGAGATCATCCCATTCACATTCACAGTTATGATTTCTGTTTCTTTTTCTCCATCCTATTTCCCCCCTGTTTATGCTTTTCTTTCTCCTTTTTCCCTTCCCTCATCACTTTTGCTTTTGACCACCACCTCCCTTATTCCTGCCTCCCTTCTATTAGCCTCCTCCCTTTTCTTCCCCTTTATTCTTACTTTCTTTCCTCCCTTCTATTCCCCCTCCCTTTTCTTTCCCCTTTTTCTTCCTACTGCTTGTAGGGCAAGTTAGATTTCTATACCTAACTGATTATGTTATTCCCTCCTTGAGCCAAATCTGATGAGAGTAAGGTTCAAATAATGCTCATCTCCCTCCCTTCTTTCCCTCTACTAAAATAAGTTTTTGTGCCTTTTCCTGTAATGTAATTTACCCTTGTCTGACTCCTCAGTTTCTTTTCATCCAGTACATTCCCTTAGTTAGATCAGATTAATCCACTTACTTAGATCCACTTAACCCATTTGATTAGACTTTTCTATCATTACATCAAAGTCAATTTATACCCTCAGCCTCTATGTATACTCCTTTAAAGTGGTGTAATAACAATACAGTTCTCAAGAGTTACAAGTGTCATCTTCCCTTGTAGGAATGTACACAGTTTGCCCCTATTAATAACATGCTGTTGTTGTTTTCTGTCCTGTTTACCTTTTTATGTCTCTCTTGAGTCTTGTATTTGAAAATCAAATTTTCTGTTGAGCTCTGGTCTTTTTATCAGGAAAGTTTGTAAGTCTCCTATTTTGTTCAATATCCACCTCCTCCCCTAAAAAATTATGCTCATTTTCACTGGGTGGTTGATCCTTGACTGTAATCCAAGCTCCTTTGCCTTATGGAATATCGTATTCCATGCCCTGCGATCTTTTAATGCAGAAGCGGCAAGGTCCTGCATAATCCTGACTGTGGCTCCATGATATTTAAATTGTTTCTTTCTGGCTGCTTGCAGTATTTTCTCTTTGACCTGGTAATTTTGGAATTTGGATACTATAGTCCTTGGCATTTTCAATTTGGGATCTCTTTCAGGAGGTAATCAGTGGATTCTTTCTATGGCTATTTTGCCCTCTGGTTCTAGGACCTCAGGACAGTTTTCTTTTATGATTTCCTGAAAGATACCGTCTAGGCTCTTCTTTTCATTGTGGTTTTCAGGTAGACCAATAATTTTTAAATTGTCTCTCCTGGATCTGTTTTCCACGTCAGTTGTTTTACCAATGAGGTGTTTTACATTTTCATCTATTTTTTCATTCTTTTGTTTCTGTTTGACTGATTCTCACTCTCTCACAGAGTCATTAGCTTCCATTTGCCCAAATCTAATTTTTGCCCTTCCTTTTCCAAGCTATTGACTCTCTCTTGCATATCCCTCATGTCTTTCCCCAATTTTTATTCTACCTCTCTTATTTAACTTTTAAAATACTTCTGGAGCTCTTCCAAGAAGGCTTTTTGGGCTTCAGACCAGTTCATATTCTTTTTTGAGGTTTTGAATGTGGGTTTGTTGGCAATGTTGTCCTCTTTAGAATTTCTGCCTTGATCTTCACTGTTCCCATAATAAGAATCTATAGTAGGTTTCTTTTGCTCATGGTGTTTGCTTATTTCCTGTCCTTTAAAGAGATTGAGCTCTCCTGCTGGGGAGCAGGGACCACTGACCCAAGCTTCTTGTGTTGTGAGCCCAGGGCCTAGTCACTGGCTTTGTGTGCTGGGGCCTCAAATGATGGCAGTTGGAAGCTGTAGGGTTCTGGCAGCTCACCTGGTGTTAAGCTGGAATCAGCAACACTGGAACTGGAGGGGTTGGGCTGTCTGGTCCCTGGAGGTTGCCTGCTCACATGGGCCTTTCCTTCCTTTTGCTTTCTTCAGCTCCTTTCAGGTGGATGATTTGCTGCTTCTGGGCCCCTTGGAGCACTTCCCAGAGTTTTACTGAGGCACTGGGAGACTTGGTTGTCATAGAATACCTGAGGCACCTGGTGGTTTTTTGAGCCAGTTTCCACTGGTTCCTCTGCCCATACTGAGGTATTTGGTGGTCCTGGTATTGGTGTTTGCCTGTTCCATCACCTGGGATTCAAGATCTCTCCCTGGTGTGCTGAGGTGGGGCTTTCCACTAGCTGGGACACCTCCTATTCTGTACTGCTCCCTTTCCCCCAGAGCAAAAAGGGCCTTTCCTGTTAATCCCTCAAGCTACCTGGGCTACCAGACTGCTTCACCCTATCTTTTGCATGATTCAGCTGTTCCAGAGTTTTCCCTGGGGTGATATTTTCTGGGCTTTCAGAGGTTAATAAGGGACAGTGAGAGCAACTTACTTCTTACTCCACCATCTTGGCTCCCAGAAGCAGAATTCCCCTCTTTATATTTTTTAATCATTGTTTTGCTAAGACATATAAGCCATGTAAATAAAATAAAGATAGCAAAATCAATAGACCATTAACTAAAGTAATCTAGAAAAAGAGAAAGGAAAATCAAATTACTAAAATAAAGAATGAATTAGGCAAATTCACAATGAATGAAGAGGAAATAGGAATTATCAGAAATTATCCTATAATTATACTCCAAAAAACCCTATCAATTCAAAGAATTTGAATATCTTAAAAATATATAAAATGTCACAACTATCAAACCAAGAATAGAGATTTCATGTAATCTAATCTCATAAAAAGAATTGAACAAGTCAAGAGTGAACTGCCAAAGGAAAAAAGCCCTGAGCCACATTGATTTACTAATCAATTCTATCAAACATTTAAAGAGCAATTAATACTTATGCCACAAAATTAATTTAGGATATTAAAAAAAGGTGATAACTTTCTAAAATCATTTTATGAGACAAACATGGCCATAGTATTCAAACTAGCAAAAGAGAACTGAAGGCCAATCTCAGTGGATATTCATAAACTTTAAAAAGAACAAATGCACAAGAAGGATACAGCAATATAAACAGAAAATTTTTCCTATGATCGAGTTAGATGTATGCATAAGATGCAAAGACAACTCAACGTTAGGAAAACAATAAGAATATTTAATCAAACAATAAAGATGAAATAACCATGATTGTTTCAACAGATGCAGAAAAATTCTGACAAAATACAACTCATTCATGTTAAAAACACTAAAAATAATAGGAAGGAGCCTTCTTTAATATAATCAAAATAATATAATTAAGACTAAGAACCAACTAGTATTTTTTGCAGTGCAGAACATAAGAAGCTTTTCTAATACCATTGGTAGTAATGCAGTAATATACTTTTCCCCAACATTAATATATAACTACACTAACATAAAAATTACATTACTGAAATTAATCTACAGACTTAGTTCTATGCTATATTATCAGTGAGATATTTTTTACACATTTAGACAAACAATTAATTTGAAGGAATAAAAAGAATATCATCTAAAGTGAGATAGTAAAAAAGTATGTCTGAAAGGAACAAAATTTTATTAAACCTTTGATTATATTAAGAACATAGAACTCTTTTACTATGAACGCTTGCAAAACAAGACAGAAGTCTTCAATGTATTCTGATTCAAGTATAGCACAGGATCTAAGACTCATTCTTCTAAATCCTCACTCAAACTGAGAGTTTGCATTCCTAGAATTTGGCTGCCCACTTGTGCCTTCAGAGTTTTAGAAATAACTCTAGGGAATAGAAGGCAGTTTTTTAGGATCATTACTTATGAACCTCTACTAGTGTGTTTCCCTTATAATAGGGGAAATTGATAACAGTTAGTGAGCCAGACTTTATTAGCTTTTAGTTAGGTGTATTTGTTAAGGTGGCATTGTAAGACTAGGAGGTATAAACATCCTCTCAAAAATATGGAGCTTTTCCACAAATACATAGTGAATCCAGGGAAAATTGGGCTTGAATTTAGAGAGCACATGTGGCAAAGGAGAAGCTTATGACTCCTGGTTGGACGGAAGGCCTTTTCTCCTTTTATGGAGTCCTCTTAGATAGGCTCCAAGAAGACTCCTGAAGTACCTTTCCTTAGTGGGTCTAGTTTGTCCTTGACTTCCAGTGTAGATGCTATACTGTCAACTCCTGGTATTTTGGTGGCACTGCTAAGACATCCATGGGAGGTCCAAAATCTTTGGATCTTTCAAAGTTTACAAACTTATCAAAGCAGGAAGGGGGTAGAGAATGTCTTCCTTCTCTCATTAAGCTATTCTTTTTCAGGGACTTGGCCATGCTTCTACCACTGAACTAATCTTACACACAAATGTTCAGGTTTTAAGCTGGGTCAGTATCTTCTCAAGGACCATCATGCTTTCTTTGTTCTACAGATGGAAAGGCATTTTTTAATAGTAGAGCATGTCTACCATGCATGACCTATCATTTACTTAAAATGATTTAGGCACCTCTTCTGGTGCAAATGACATTGAGATTGTTTAGAATCCAGTCACAATGACAATACCATTTAAGGTATCTCATGAATTTGACTGCTACTTGAAATAGCTTTTAACTTGTTATGATGACCTTTCCATGATTACTTATTGGATAAAAAGCATTCAGTTTATATCTGGCATACACCATTAAAACCAAATGGTTAGTACAGATATCAATGTAAGAAACTTTCTGACAATAACGGTAGAATTATATTGATGAAAAACTATTAAATAATAATTCTTTGTCCTTATTCTGTGCCATCTAACACTGTTTTGAAAATAACTATCTTCATGTTTTCTCTCTATACTTCGCTGCTTTCTTAAACAGCAGATTATCATGGTCCCTTTGTCTCTCTGCAGAGATCTAAAATTGCAGTGTTTGATAAAATGTGTACATATAGGAGAAGTGCCGAGCCTTCTGTATTTGTGAGGACTAGAGCAGAAAGAGTAGCTTGGGTATGGAAGTCGAAAGGAAAGTACGAGGGAGTCCACCATGAATGAGTACATCAAATAAAGAAAACCCTGTGATACCATGTAAGTTGGTGGGAAGTTGGATTCCAAAGGCTGGACTCCAAGAAAAGTCCTGAAGTACCTTTCTTTAGTGGGTCTAGTTTGTCCTTGACTTCCATTGTAGATGTTATACTGTCAACTCCTAGTATTTTGGTGGCACTGCTAGAATATCCATGGGAAGTCCAAAATTTTCTGACTTTTCAAAGTTTACAAAGTTATCAAGGCAGGAAGGGATAGAGAGTGTCTTCCTTCTCTCCTTAATCTATTTTTCAGGGACTTGGCCATGCTTCTACCACTGACCTAACCTTATACACAAATGCTCAAGTTCTAAGCTGTGTCACCATCTTCTCAAAGATCATCAGGCACGAATGAGTCTTTTCAGCCCCTCCCAACACACAGTCCATACACAATAACTGGTGAGTGTAGCCCATATGAAAAGACAGTCTACTCTCTTCTTAAAGAAATGGGGAGCAGAAGTAGTTGGGAATAAATATGGAGGGAGGGGGACAGAATGGAACTTTATGGAATATGAACAGTGATACAAGTGAAAGTATAAGAAAACATGAGAAACTAGTGTGCTGGGTAGATGCTGAGTGACTATGCTGCTATTTCTATTGTTGCTATCACTGCCTTATCCAAGGATGAAATACTAGGAAAACATTGTATTTGAATAATGCTAGGCCACTTGGCACCACAGAATGTAAAATGTTGGTGGCTACCTCTCATACAGAGAATGAACTTGGCAAAACTTTTATCTTTATATTCCTTCCTTTATTCTTATTTTCATACTGGGCCTACTTTCAATTCCTTATGACTTTAAGAGTCTGCCTTCTGAGTTTGCCATGTGTTCTCAAAAGAAACCAGTTTCTCCATGTAGTATTCACTCTGTGTATATGTCCTTAGAGGGAAGAGGAATTAAAAACTGCCAAATGGATCACGATATATAAGAACACATACACATATGCAGATAGAAATTCTTTAGTTGCTGAGATTTTCCCCCTTCTCAAGTTCTAATTAAACAAAATAGATTTTATTGGTAGCTAGATACAAAAAAAGAGCCAACCATATTCTTGATTGGAGGATGCTTAGTAATAAGAAGTGAGAAAAAGGCCCTCTATGGCAGAGAACTTGGGCAATTCCTCTCCTCATTATTCTCTCCCACAAGAAATTCAAGGAACCTCCACCCTGATGAATGAAAGTCACCCTTGAAGGGAGGAGATAGGAAATGATGGTTCCACCCACATAAGGGTGGGTGCCAGAGATAGGGAATAACTAATCCTCCTAAGTCAAAATTCCCCTTTTCCACACTGTGCAATATTCATCAAAATTGTCTGGTATTGGTTAAAAAAAAACAAATAAACAAACAGAAAAGTATATCAGCAGAACAGACTACACAAAAAAGAAACAGAAATAACCAAAAATGATAGTCCAATGTTTGATTAGTCCAAGAAAATTAATTATTGTGAGAAGGGCTCCCTGTTTGATGAGGACTACTAGGAGAACTGCAAAGTATTTTGACAGAACTTAGATTTAGACAAATAAATTTCATTCTTTCCTAGTATTTTTTTCATAGTGTGGCCTCATATTTAGGTTGTGTATCCCATTTTGAAATTACCCTGGTATATCATGAGTAAGTGCTGATCCCTAGGTTACTGGACTAGAAACTATCAGCTGCCACATTGACATTGAACCAGTGACAACTATTCTTTGAATCTGGCCATCCAATACATTCTGAGTATATTGGATTGTAATATCATCTAATTGATACCTCTTCATTTTTTTCTCCATAAAAATATTAAATTCTTTAACAAAAGCTTTGCTAAAGGGTTCAGGGTCATGTGACCAACAAGATAGAGGGCTAGACACCTCAATCCTCAAAACCTCTCAAACGTTTCCAAAATATCAATTATGCACAAGGGAAAGAAAAAACTTCAGCTGTCTCAACAGAGTGACAGCAAGAACTTTTGATGTAGCAACAACTTCATGAACTAGCAATAGAGAAAGCTAATTCCAAATCCCTTACTCATTCACTCACTACCTCCTCCCCTGTCATCAGGGCTGCATAAGCAGATATATAGGTTTACAACAGAATTCAACTCTATCAGGTAGAGCCTAGATGGCAGAGTAAAAGCAGGGACTCACCTGATCTCTCCCCCAAACCCCTCCAAATACCTTTAAAAATGGCTCTAAACAAATTCTAGAGCAACAGAACCCACAAAAAGATGCAATGAAATGAATTTCCAGCCCAAGACAATTTAGAAGGTAAGCAGGGTTTCTTACTGTACATTTTTAGATGTTTCAGTACACTTCTTTTCTTACTTTTCCTCTTTTTCTACTTTGATAGCCCCATTGCTAACCATCTTCTAATCTCCAACAAAATCCATATATCAAATAAGTACAGTCGAGCAAAATAAATCCCTACATTGTCCATATCCCCAAAAGTAATGTCTTACTTTGCACCTTGTATTCGTCAATTCACAGTCATGAGGTGTCTAGTGTATTAACACTTTCAGTTCTCTGGAATTATAGTCAGTTACTGAATTGACCAGAATTGCTACCAATTTTTAAAGATTTTTAAATGATATTCTTATTGAATAAATTATTATCCTGGTTTTACACACTTCACTCTGCATCAGTTAATTCAAATATTCTCCTTTCATCATTTCTTATGTCATAACAGTATTCTATTGCATTCACATACTATAATTTCTTCAGCCTTGATCTTATTGATAAAGCACTTTTATCATTGATAATTTCCAGTACTTTATTATTAAAAATAAAAAGCTGCTCTACATGTTTTTGTACATATGTATCCTTTTCCTCCTTATTTTAGAGGTATAGATCTAGTGGTGGTATTATTAGATCAAAAGGCATGCTCAGTTTAATAACTTTTTTGGATATAGTTATAAATAGGTTTTTAGAGGAATGAACCAATTTATAGCTCCAAAAATGGTGTATTGGTGTGCCTGATTTTCAATGAATCCTTCCAACAATTATCATTTCCTTTTTATTCTCCCATATTTGACAATTTAATTGATATGAGGGGACTTCAAAAACTTGCACTAATTTGTATTTCTCTAGTTATTGGTGATTTGGATTTTTTTTCATGTTTTTGATAGTTTTTCTTCCTTTGAAAATATCTTTTTCACATCTTTTTACCATTTATTGGGGAATGATTCTTGTTCTTATATTTGAATGAATTCTTTCTATATCATAAATATCATACCTTTTCCAGGTATTTGCTGCAAGATTTTTCTTAGATAACTTTTCCTTCTAATATAAAATGCATTAATTTCATTTATGGAAAACTTTCAACTTTTTTTGTAATCAAAATTGTTCATTTTATATCCTGTAATGCCCTCTATCTTTTGTATGGTCATGAAGTCTTTCCCTATGCACAATTTCAGAAAGCATTTCTTTTCTTATTATACTAATTTATTTATTATCTGAGTTGTTATATTTAAGCCATGTATCTATTATTTGTAGCTTATTTTTTATATGGACTGAGTTCTTGTTCCAAGTCAATTTTCTGTTTACTGTTTTCCAGTTTTGTGAAACAGTGATACTGTGAGCCAGTAGTTGGGATCCTGGGATTTGTCAAAGACTTCATGTATTCTGTATTTTTTTCCATATGTTGTGTATGTATACCATTTCACTCATTGAACTTTTTGTGTTTTAGCCAACACTAAATAGTTATGGTAATTTTTGCTTTGTAATATAGATGGAAATCTAGGACTGCTAACTCCTTCTGTTCAGATCCCCTCTCCATTTCCCTTTGAGATTATTAACTTTTTGTTTCTCTATACGAATTTTGTTATTTTTTCTAGCTTTATAAAATAATCATTTGGTAGTTTGCTGTGGCACTAAATAAGTAATTTCAACTAGATAGTATTGTTATTTATGTTATATTGGAATAGTCCACCATGTGCAATTGTCTCCTCAATTTTTTAGGTCTATCTTTTCTTTATATTTATCAATAGTGTTTTTAATTGTACCCACACAGTTCCTTTCTATGCCTTAGTAGGTAGACTCACATATATTTTATATATTCTGTGTTTATTTTAAGTAGAATTTTTCCATTTCTTCCTAATGAATTTTGTTGGTACCATACAGAAAAGTTGATTTCTTTTAACTTCTGCTACTTTGCTGAAGTTATTGTTTCAATTAGTTTTAGGTGACATTCTAGGATTCTTTAAATAGACCATGATATCAATCTGCAAAAAAATAATAACTTTGACTCCTGTTTTTCTCTGGTTATTCACTTATTTTATTTTTCTATCTCTATTGCTGTAGCTAGCATTTTATAGCACTTTGCCAAAGAATAATAGTGAAAGTGGCCATAATAAAATTGCTTTATCTTCATTATGTATAATGTCATTTTTTTCAGATAGAAACTATTTACAATATTAAGAAAACATCCATTTGTTCCCATGCTTTTTGTTGTTTTTTAAATATAGAAATAGATATATTACATTAGCTTTTTTCTTCATCTATTGACATAACAACATGGCATTTACTGTTCTTGATATTAACCTGACTTGCTGCTTATAGTTTTTCTAATGCTGAATCAACCCTCCACTCCTGATAAAAATTCAAACAGTGTCAGAAGAGAGAAGGAGAAGTATATGAGAGATGTTATGAAGGTAAAATAAATAGCCCTTGGCAACAGATTGAATATGAGGGGTGAGAGAAAATGAGGAGCTGAGGGTGATATCTAGTTTCCAGGGCTAGGTAACTGGGAGGAGGATGGTGCCCTAAACAGTAATAGAGAAGTTAAGAAGAGGATAGTATTTGGGAGTGGGGGGTGGGAATACATGAGTTCAGTTTTGAACATGTTGAATTAAATTTGATTGAGATATCCAATTGGAAGTTGGACAATATGAGTCTGGGAATCTGTTAAGAGGTTAGGGCTAGATATATAGATATGAGAACCATCAGTACAGAAATTATAATCAAAACTATGGATGCTGATGAAATTAAATGGAAATGAAAGAGTTTAGAGGGAGAAAATAAGAGGGCACAGGACAGAGCTCTGTGGGACATTCATGGTTAATGGGTATGAACTGGATGAAGATCCAGCAAAGGAGATTGAGGAGTGGTCGAACAGGAAGTGAACGGAGAGAGTAGTATCATGAAAAATTAGAGAGAAAAGAATATCAAGGAGAAGAGGGTGATCAATAATGTCAAAGTCTGCAAAGAAGTCAAAAAGGACGATGATTGAGAAAAGACCTTTATATCCTGCAATTAAGAGATCATTAGTAACTTTAGAGAGAGTAATTTCAGTTGAATCATGAGATCAGAAGTCAAAATGCAAAGAATTAAGAGGGTGAGAGGAAAGAAAGTGGAGGCACTTCTCTTTTTATTTTAAATATATTATTTTTCAAATTACATGTGAAATAAATTTTAACAATTTTTAAAAATTTTGAGAATTGTCTTTGATTATTGTATTGCTGAGAATAGCTAAGTCATTCACAACTGATCATTGTACAATATTGCTATTCCTGTGTATCATGTCGTCCTGGTTCTGTGCACTTCACTTTGCATCAGTTCATGTTAATCTTTCCAGGTTTTTCTGAGAGCATCCTGCTCATCATTCCGTATAGCACAATAGTATCCCATCATATTCATGTACCACAACTTGTTCAGCCATTCCCTAATTGATGAACATCACACAATTTCTTATTCTTTTCCCATCACAAAAAGAGCTCCTATAATTTTTGTTCATATGGGTCCTTCTCTCTCTCTCTCTCTCTCTCTCTCTCTCTCTCTCTCTCTCTCTCCCTTCCTCCCTCTTTCCATCTGCCCCTCTCCCTTCCCTCCCTTTTTGGAACATAGACCTATTTATGATTGCTCATCCTTTGTTTCAAAGAGGACCAGTGACAACACAGAATGGTTTCTTGACTTGTGTGTGAGTTGGATTTAAGTGAGCAGAATTGCGCAGTCATCAGCCTCTCTCTTCCAGACTCATTGAAGTCCAGTGGTGGGACAAAAGTCAAGATGACTGGTGAGGGACCAGGATGCAGTGGATGACCTTGGCATCCTCAATGTCTGACCAAGCTCTAAGAGCTCAATAATGCCTGCTTCAACTGCCTTCATGACCATTGGAACAACATCCACCCATTCTGCTGTGGTAAGTCTTCACATGCTTGGAGTTGACATCCCTCTAACCCACTGACAGGTTTGAGGCCTGTCAGTCATCCTCAGACTAGTTTAACCCATCTGCTGAGATGGTTTTAGCAGGATACGGCCACTGCACAAGTTACAACTTCTTGGAACCACAGGTGAGAGTTCAATGAAAGCTGGATGAGCAGTCCTTAAAAGGGGTCAGCAAGCTCTCACACCAGAGGTGCTAATCTTCCCTAAACATCCCATATACCCTTAATACTTAATATGTAATACTCTATACATTTTAGAGTGGAAGCTCTGGGGGTAAATTTAAAAAGTGATAGCCCCCCTGAATATCACATATACCCATAGTAGTGGTATTGCTGTATCAAAGAGTGTAAACAATTTTATAGCACTTTGGGCATAGTGCCAGGTTGTCCTCGAGAATGGTTCAATCATTTCACAACTTTACCAACAGTGCTTTAATGTCCCAATTTTCCCACATCCCTTCCAATATTTGTCATTTTTCTTTTATGTCATATTAGTTAATCTAATGGTTGTGAGGTTGTACCTCAGAGTTGTTTCAATGTTTCATTTCTCTAATCAATTGTGATTTAGAGCATTTTTCATATAATTATATATAGCTTTGATTGCTTTGTCTGAAAACTGCCTGTTCATATCCTTTGATGATTTATCAACTGAAGAATGGCTCTTATTTTTATAAATTTGACTCAGTTCTCTTTATATTTCAGAAATGAGTCTTTTATCAGAGAAACTTGCCAAAACTTTTCACAATTAAGTTTACTGTGCATTTCCCTCCATCCTATTTTTCTGTTTATCCTGATCTCACTTTCCTTTCACTCTGTCTATCCTCAAAAGTGTCTTGCTTCTAATCATCACCTCTCCTAATCCACAGCACCTTCTATTAGCACCCCCTTCCTTTGTCCCCTCCCCTTCCTACTTTCTTGTAGTGTAAGATAGATCTCTATACCCAACTGACTGTGTATGTTGTTCCCTCTTTGAACCTATTCTGATGAGAGTAATGTTCAAGTATTGTCCACCCAACCCCCATCTTCCCTTCCACTGTAATCACTTTCTCACCTCTTTTATATGGGTTACATTGCCCCATTCTACCTATGCCTTACCCCTTCTCCCAGTGCATCCCTCTTTCTCACCCCTTAATTTTATTTTTACAAATATCATCTCATCATATTCAACTCTTGTCCATGCTCTCTGTCTATGTATACTCCTTCTAACTTCCCTAATAAGGATAAAGTTCTTAGGAGTTACATGTATCATCTTCCCATGTAAGAATGTTAACAGTTTAACCTTATTGATTCCCTTATGATTTCTCTTTTCCTATTTACCATTTATGCTTCTATTGAATATGGTATTTGAAAATCATATTCTCTATTCAGCTCTGGTGTTTTCATCAGGAATGCTTGAAAGTCCTTTATTTTATTGAACATCCATTTTTTTCCCTTGGAAGGATTACACTCAGTTTTGCTGGATAGGTGATTCTTGGTTGTAATCCTAGCACCTTTCCTTCTGAACCTGGCCGCCACCCTGATCCTTTAATGTAGATGCTACAAAATCTTGTGTTATCCTGACTGTGGCTCCACAATATTTGAATTGTTTCTTTCTGGCTGCTTGCTACATTTTCTCCTTGACCTGGGAGCTCTGAAATTTGGCCATAATATTCCCTGGAGTCTTCATTTTGGGATCTTTTTCAGGTGATTGGTGGATTATTTTCATTTTTTACTTTACCCTCTGATTCTAGAATATCAGGATAGTTTGGTGATTTCTTGAAAATGATGTCTAGGCTCTTTTTTTGATCATGGCTTTCAGGGAATCCAATAATTCTTAAATGATCTCTCTTGGAACTATTTTCCAGGTCAGTTGTTTTCCAATGAGATATTTCACATTTTCTCCTTTTTTTTCATTCTTTTAATTGTGTTTTATTGTTTCTTGATGTCTCATGGAGTCCTTAACTGTCATATGTCCAATTCTATTTTTTTAAGTATTTTATTGTTCACCAATTACATGGAAAAACAATTTTTAATATTTGGTTTTAAAATTTTGATTTCCCAATTACCTCCCTCTCTTCCCATCCCCCTCATTAAGAAGGCAAGCAATTTGATATAGATTATATTTGTGTAGTCATACAAAACATATTTCCATATTTATCATCTTGTAAAAGAAAATATAGACAGAAAAAAATAAAATTAAAAAAGTATGCTTAAATCTGTATTTAGGCTCCATTCCTTCTTTTCCTGGGGATGGATAGCATTTTTTCATCATAAATCCTTCAGAGTTGTCTTGGATCATTATATTGCTGAGAATAGCTATGTCATACACAGTTGATCATCTTACAATATTGCTGTTACTCTATACAATGTTCCCTTGGTTTCACTTTGCATCAGTTCATGTAAGTCTTACTAGGTTTTTCTGAGAACATCTTGTTTATCATTTCTAATAGGACACTAGTATTTCATCACAGTCATATGTCACCACTTGTTCAGTCATTCCCCATTTGATGGACATCTCCTCAATTTCTAATTCTTTGCCACCAGGAAAGAACTGCTATAAGTATTTTTGTACACATAGGACTACAGTCCTAGTAGTGGTATTCTTGAGTCAGAGGGTATGCATGACTTTATAGCCCTTTGGGCATAGTTCTAAATTGCTTTTGAGAATTGTTGGATTGGTTCACAACTCCATCAACAATGCATTAGGATCTCAATTTCCCCACATCTCCTCCAACATTGGTCATTTTCCTTTTCTATCCTATTAACCAATCTAATGAGTATGAGGTAGTACCTTAGAATTATTTTAATTTTAATTTCTCCAATCAATAGTAGTGTAGAGCATTTTTTTAATATGGCTATAGATAACTTTGATTACTTTATATGAAAACTGATTGTTCATATCTTTTGATTGTTTGTCAATTGGGGAATGGCTTTTATTTTTATAAATTTGGTTCAGTTCTCCATGTGTTTGAGAAATGAGGTCTTTATCAGAGAAACCTGGTTCAAAAACTTTTTCACAGTTATGATTTCTAACTGTATTTCACTCATTCTTATTTCCCCCATGTTTATCCTATTTTCTTTCTTTTTGTTATTAACAACAACATAGTAAAGAAAAACAATTTGAAATAGTTAAAAACTCTGATGAATGAAATAACCAACTACAAATCAAAAAGACTGATA
Source organism: Vombatus ursinus (assembly GCF_900497805.2). NCBI lineage: Eukaryota > Metazoa > Chordata > Mammalia > Diprotodontia > Vombatidae > Vombatus > Vombatus ursinus. The sequence continues at coordinate 2,756,180 of NW_020955184.1, forward strand.
AGGAAGCATGCTACCTACCTCATAACAGAGAGGTGGTGGACTCAATATATGGAATAAGCCATACATTTTTGGACACAGTTAATGTAGAGATTTATTTTGCTTGGCTATTTCTATTTGTTATAAGAATTTTCTTTTCTTTCTTTTTTTAAAAAATGAATATGAAGGTGTTGGTGAGATGGGGATTAGGAATAGGGTTTCTCCTCTCTCTTTCCCAAAGGGAAAAGAACAGAAGGAATCATAGAAAAGAAAGATAGCTTTGAAAGTTATATGTTGAATTTATTATATACTTAAAAAGCAAGTTTTACACAATAGAGATTACACTTTCATGTATAATCCTCTCTTACTTTATTATGTATATGATAATGATCATTTTATTTGGTGTTGGGTTCAGAATGAAAATAAAATTAAATGAGAATTTGAAAAATTCTTTGATAATGATAGTCCAGTTTGGATTCATGAAACCCTTTTATCAAGACTATAAGCACATGAAACTAGCAATATACCCCCTTACCAATTCAACTTCTGTCCTCTTATTAAGGATTTTTCAAGTACCAAAAACCCATGGAAGAGGATCTTTTAAATGACCATGTACATTTTTCTAATTATATACACAAATCTATTTTAATTAGGCCCAAGATGCTTTGAAAGGAAATGATGACTATGTATGACCTACCTCTTAATATAAATTCTTTTCACATGGAAATTTACTGGATAATAGTCTCAGTCCCCAAATTTTCAAATAAGTCTTTCTCTTCATCTAATTCCACTCTACACACACACCTGATTGGGAATCTTTTCCTATATGTGGGATCTGCCCCAATGACACTCTTGTCATCCAATAACACTAATCATCCTATCCCTCTGTGTAATTTTCCTCCAAATGACTTCCCCGTTGATGGCTCTGATCCTCAGATTGACCGTCATCTAATCTCATACTCCACAGCCATGGACTCTAATCAATTTGTGCCTTTTTGAGCCCTCCTCTTTCTCAAATGGAATAGAGCAGAAAGCCCATGAATTTCATTGCTACAAGAAACTGTACCGCAACTCTGTAGTTTGGCCCTGCAGAGTTGGATACATTTTGTGAATGAAATTTCTTTTTTTAAAATACATTAAATCTTTTATTTTTCCCACTTAATAGTATTTTATTTTTTTCCACTTACATGTAAAGATAGTTTTCAACATTTACTTTTATAAGATTTTTATTTTCAAATTATTCTCCCTCCCCCTCTTATCCTCCTTCACAAGATAGTAGGCAAGCTGATAAAAATTATACGAGTATAATCGTATTAAATATATTTCCACATTAGTCATGCTGTGAAAGAAGAATCAGAACAAAAGAGAAAAACCACAAGAAAGAAAAAAAACAAAAACAAAAAGTGAAAATAGTATGTTTTGATATGCATTCAGATGCCACAATTCTTTTTCTAGAAGTGGATAGAAATTTCCTTCATGAGTCTTTTTGTAATTGTGGTGAATAGTTGTATTGGTGAAAAGATCTAAATATGTCATAGTTGATCATCACACAATGTTGCTGTTACTGTGTACAATGTTCTCCTGGTCCTGATCACTTCATTCAGCATCAGTTCATGTAAGTCTTTCCAGGTTTTTCTGAAATCCATCTCCTCATCATTTTTTATAGCACAGTAGTATTCCATTACATTCATATAAAAATGGTTCAGTCATTCCTCAATTGATGGGTATCCCTCAATTTCCAATTCTTTGCCACCAAAAAAAAAAATGAACTACTAGAAATATTTTGTACAAGTAGGACCTTTTCCCTTTTTCACAATCTATTAGCGATACAAACCTAATAATGATATTGCTAAATCAAAGGGTATGCAGAGTTTTATAGCCCTTTGGGCATAGTTCCAAATTGCTCTCCAGAATGGTTGGACCAGTTAACAATTTCACCAACAGTGCATTAATGTCCCAATTTTCCCACATCTTCTCCAACACATCATTTCCCTTTTTTGTCATGTTGGTCAATCAGATAGATGTCAGGTGCTACCTCAGAGTTGTTTTAAATTGCATTTCTCTAATCAATAGTGATCTAGAACATTTTTATGACAATAAATTGTTTTAATTTCTTCATTGGAAAACTGCCTGTTTATATCCTTTGACCATTGACAATTAGGGAATGACTTGTATTCTTATAAATTTGACTCAGTTTTCTAAATATCTTAACAATGAGGCCTTTATCAGAAACACTGTAAAAATTGTTTACCAGCTTTCTGCTTTCCTAATATTGATTGCATTGGATTACTTTGTCTAAAACCTTTTTTAATTCAATGTAATCAAAATTTTTCATTTTGCATTTCATAATCTTTTCTATCTCTGGTTTGGTCTTCCCTTCTCCATAGATCAGACAGGTAAACTATTCTTTGATCTCCTATTTTGTTTATGGTATCATCCTTTATGTCTAAATTATGTACCCATTTTGACCTCCTCTTGGTATAGAGTGTGAGATGTTGGTTAATACCTAGTTTCTGCCATCCAATTTTCCAGTTTTCCTAGCAGTTTTTGTCAAATAGTAAGTTCTTATCTCAGAGCTGGAGTCTTTGGGTGTATCAAACTGTGGGTTACTATAGCCAATGATGACTGTGTCTTGTGTACCTCACCGCTTCCACTGATCTACCACTCCATTTCTCAGCTGTTACCAAATAGTTTTGATGACTGCCACTTTATAATATAGTTTTATATCTGGAACAGCCACCCTCTTTTGCATTTTGTTTCATTACTTTCCTTGATATTTTTGACCTGTTGTTCTTCCAGATGAATTTCATTTTTTCTAGCTCCATAACGTGATTTTTTTGGTAGTTTGTTGCAGCATTGAATAAGTAAATTAATTTAGGTATAATTGTCATTTTATTATATTAGCTTAGTCTACCTATGAGCAACTGATGTTTTTCCAATCATTTAGATCTGAGTAATTGTGTTCATATATTTCCTGGGTTTGTCTTGGCAGGTAGACTCCCAAATATTTTATATTGTCTACAGTTATTTTAAATGTAATTTCTCTTTCTATCTCTTGCTGTTTAGCTTTGTTAGTAATATATAGAAATGCTGATGATTTATGTGGGTTAATCTTATGTCCTGTGACTGCTAAAGTTGTTAATTATTTCAAATAGTTTTTTACTTGATTCTCTAGGATTCTCTAAGTATGCCATCATATCATCTGCAAAGAGAGATTATTTTGTTTCCTCATTGCCTGTTCTAATTCCTTCCATTTCTTATTCATCTCTTATTGCTAAAGCTAACAGTTCTAGTACAATATTGAATAATAGTGGTGATAATAGGCCTACTTCTTTCACCCCTGATCTTATTGGGAAAGCTTCTAGGCTATCCTCATTACATATAGTTCCTGCTGATGGTTTTACATAGATAGTACTTATCATTTTAATGAAAGCTTATTCCCATGCTCCCTAGTGTTTTTTAATAGTAATGTGTGCTGTATTTTGTCAAAAGCTTTCTCTTCATCTTTTGAGATAATCATATGATTTGTTAGTTTTGTTATTGATATGATCAAATTCACTGATAGTTTTCCTAATATTGAATCAGTTCTGCCTTCCTAGTATGAATCCCAACTGGTCATAGTATATTTTCTTGGTAATAAATAGCTGTAATCCCTTTACTAACATTTTATTTAAAATTTTTGCATTAATATTCATTAGGGAAATTGTTCTATAATTTTTTCTCTGTTTTGACTCTTCCTAGTTTAGGTATCAGCACCATCTTTGTGTCATAAAAAGAATTTAGTAAGATTCCTTCTTTACCTATTTTTCTGAATAGTTTATATATTATTGGAATTAATTGTTCTTTAAATGTTTGATAGCATTCACTCTTAAATGCATTTGGCCCTGGAGATTTTTTCTTAGGGAGTTCATTGATGCCTTGTTCAATTTCTTTTTCTAAAATGGGGTTATTTTATTTTATCTTCTGCTAATTTGGGCAATTTATATTTTTTATAAATGTTCATCCATTTCGCTAAGATTATCAGATTTCTTGGCAAATAATTGGGCAAAATAGCTCCTAATTATTGCTTTAGTTTCCTCTTCAATGGTGGTGAATTCACCATTTTCATTTTTGATACTGGTAATTTGGTCTTCTTCTTTCCTTTTTTAATCAAATTAACTAAAGGTTTATTTATCTTATTTTTTTTCATAAAACCAGCTCCTAGTTTTATCTATTACTTCAATAGCTTCCTTAATTTCAATTTTTTTAATCTCTCCTTTGACTTTCAGAATTTCTCTCAGGATTTAATTGAGGATTTTTTATTTGTTCTTTTTCTAGCATTTTCAGTTGCCTGCCCAGTTCTTGATCTTCTTCTCTATTTTATACACATAAGTATTTAAAGATAAAATATTTTCCCTAAGTACAGTATTCTGTAAATTTTGGTATGTTTTCTCATTATTGTCATTCTCTTTGATGAAATTACTGGAGCATTATTTGAACATTACTTTCATCAGATTTGGCTCAAGAAGGGAATAACATAATTAGGTAAAGAAATCTAACATGCGGTGGGGCAAAGCCAAGATGGTGGAGTAAAAGCAGTGACTTGCTTGAGCTCTCCCCCAAACCCCTCCAAATACCTGTAAAAAATGGCTCTAAACAAATTCTAAAGCAGCAGAAGCCATAAAAAGACAAAGTGAAACAAATTTCCAGCCCAAGACAACCTAGATGGTTGATTGGAAAGGTATATCACACCAGGCTGGCAGAGAAACGCAGCTTGGTGTGAGCATGCAGACCTTAGAAAACCTGGAGCAAGCCTCAAAGGACTGAAACGCAGGCAGCTTTGATGGCTTCCAGACTTCTCAACCCATGAGCACCAAAGACAATTTAGAAGGTCAGTAGGAAAAGTCTGTGTCTGCGGTGAGAGAGAAGTCTGGTCCCAACCCCAGTCCTTGAGCATGGCCCTGGGGCAGTGGCTGCTTCCAGAGCTTCTGGCCCACAGACTGAGGGGGAATCAAGTACCTGAACAGAGGGAGATTGCAGGGATCTCTTTGCTGATGCAGGATTCTTTTGCTTTGCACATGTGTGGATCTGGGTCACAGTTCTGGGTGGCAGTCCTGGGGCAAGGAGGAGCACTGGCATGGTGGAGCTTGTAGTAGCAGTGGAAAGGAAATCCTCCTCACAGTTCCAAGACAGAAAAGAATGCTTGTGGTCCCTCAAAGACCAGAGCACAGGCAGAAAAGGAGTAAACACCTTGCCCTTGATCATAGCACCTTGGAAGAACTGAAAATTTACAGGTCCCTAGAAGTATCTCAGAAAACAGCTCCATAAAACCCCCAAAGCTTGGGACAGTACATTCTCTACACTGGAAGCAGACCCCTACCTTAACAAAGAGCTGGAAAGTCAAATAATTGACTGGGATCATGAGCAAGCAACGCATAAAGAGTCAGACCATAGAATCTTACTTTGGTGACAAAGATCAAAACATACAACCAGAAGAAGACAACAAAGTCAAAGCTTCTACGTCCAAAGCCTCCAAGAAAAAATATGAATTGGTCCCAGATGATGGAAGAGCTCAAAAAGGATTTTGAGAAGCACGTAAGAGAAGTGGAGGAAAAACTGAGAGTGATGCAAGAAAATCATGAAAAACAAGTCAGCAGCTTGCTAAAAGAGACCCCCCAAAAATACTGATGAAAATAACACCTTAAAAAATAGGCTAACCCAAATGGCAAAAGAGGTCCAAAAAGCCAATGAGGAGAAGAATGTATTAAAAAGCAAAATAAGCCAAATGGAAAAAGGAAGTCTAAAAACTTACTGAAGAAAATACTTCCCTAAAAATTAGAATAGAACAATTGGAAGCTAGTGACTTTATGAGAAATCAAGACACTGTAAAACAAATCCAAAAGAATGAAAAAATCAAAAACAATGTGAAATATCTCATTGGAAAAACAACTGATATGGAAAATAGATACAGGAGAGATAATTTTAAAATTATTGAACTATTTGAAAGCCATGATCAAAAAAAAAAAGCCTAGACATCATCTTTCAAGAAATTATCAAGGAAAACTGCCATGATATTTTAGAACCAGAGGGAAAAATAGAAATGGAAAGAATCCACCAATCAGCTCCTGAAAGAGATCCCCAAAGGAAAACTCCTAAGAATATTGCAGCCAAATTCCATAGTTCCCATGTCAAGGAGAAAATATTGCAAGCAGCCAGAAAGAAACAATTTAAGTATTGTGGAAACACAATCAGGATAACACAAGATTTAGTAGCTTCTACATTAAGGGACTGCAAGGCTTGAAATAGAATATTCCAGAGGGCAAAGGAGATAGGATTACAACCAAGAATCACCTACCCAGCAAAATTGAGTATAATCCTTCAGGGGGAAAATGGACATTCAGTGAAAGAGAGGACTTTCAAGCATTCTTGATGAAAAGACCAGAGCTGAATAGAAAATTTGAATTTCAGATACAAGACTCAAGAGAAACATAAAGAGGTAAACAGGAAAGAGAAATCATAAGAGATTTATTAAAGTTGAACTGTTTATATTCCTACATGGAAAGATGATATTTGTAACTCATGAGACCTTTGTCAGTGTTAGAGTAGTTGGAGAGAAAAAAATTTATGCATGTATGTATAGACAGACAGACAGATAGATAGATAGATAGATAGATAGATAGATAGATAGATAGATAGA